>NC_043975.1:4612636-4643595 GCF_902148855.1 Sphaeramia orbicularis
AAATCTTGGTTTTTTTTTTCATTTACTTATGATGGACGAAATTTCACATGTCTATAAAAACATCAATTTGTTTCAATTTACTTCAGACTTGGCACATATATAGAGGCAGTTGATATGATGACATCAGCACAGGCATAGACATGATGACATCAGCTGGATCGATGACAAAATAAGATACAATATGTGAGGGGCGGGGCTTGTTGAGCCTGGAACCACTTGCTTGTTTGTTTGTTTGTTTGTTTAACACTTTAGCAGCAAAACTATTGGTTGAATTCAAACCAAATTGAGTTTATAGATTGTCAGTGACCCAGAATAGATGTGATTACATTTTGGGAAAAGTAGGTCAAAGTTCAAATGTTTGATGAATTTTTAAATCTCTTTTTTTCTCCCATTTACTCATAATGGGTGAAATTTCACATGTCTATAAGAACATATATTTTGTTTCAATTTACTTCAAACTTGGCACATATATAGAAGCGATTATATGACGACATCAGCTGGCTCGATGACAAAATAAGCAACAATATGTGCAAGGGGCGGGGTTTGTTGTGCCTGGAAGCACTTGTTTTCCATGGTTTTGTCCAGTTTACCAATAATACAACAATAATAATAATAATCAATGTGATGATATTTATCCCAATATAAAACTACAGGGTGTCCCATAAGTCTCCATACACAGGAGACATAATACATTCCATACAGATATGGTTCTAACATGTATTTCTTTATATTTCTTTATAGTTCTTCAGCAGACACGCATTGAAATGTGTTCCCGACCAAATGGCAGTCATATAGAGCATATTATATAAATAAAAATGGTTTATGTCAAGAAACGTTTATTTTCCTATGTGTGGAGACTTATGGGACACCCTGTATAATCTGACATTAGTCATTATTGTTTTGTATCCCAGACCCCTGTTAGAAAAGAAACACCTGAATTTAACGTGTCCACATACTTTTGTCCATAAACTGTATGACTTAATTATGTTCTTAGGCTAACGATCAGTGCTGTTAACTGTCGTTTTCCACCCGTGACCCAACTGACCAGTACAGTAAAACTCTCCCATGATGCATAGTGATGTTTTGTTCACTTGCGTTTTTCTCTTAGTGAAAAAAAGAACCCGACCAACGGGAAAACACGCAAAGTTTACGACGGAAACAAAGCGCCCAGGTGTGAAACCTTCCGTCCAGATGCACAACTCCTCCATCACCACCTCCGTTCCATCGTTCCCGTCACTTTACCTCGTCTTTTTCAGGCTCTTTTCAACCACGTCTTGATCTTTCTACGCCTGCTGCACCTCTGACTACGATTGTAAAACCTGTTCAGACTGAATCAATCCACCCTGATGCCATATCGTTTGGTTAAAGTCGACTTTAATTCACATTTGTCCTGCAGCGCACGTTAATGAATGTACAAAATTACATAATGAATATGTTTGAAATATTACGACGAACCTTTTGGCATTAGAGAAAATGCTAAATATATATATGTATAAAGTTTAAATATGGCTTTAATGAAGTGAAGCTTTTATGAAGTGATGGTTTCATGGTGATTTAGTTTTGTTTGTACAAGATGTTTTGTGTTTTTATTTATTTTTCTAAATAAAGATGTGAAGAAAGACTGGTCTGGTTTGTCATTTCTAATCATGTTCAGTCCAGATGTGATGTTTTAACCCTTTATAGTCTCACAGAAACACAATGAAATTGAAAATGTTAACCTTAGTGTGTTATTGACACCATCAGGGCATTTCAGCGCCTTAATAAATAGTAATAATGGGTTAGGTTTATGTTTATGTTTTGTGTTTATGCATTTGGCAGACGCTTTTTTCCAAAGCGACTTACAGGGGAAAACCAATCAAATCACTCAATCAATCAAATTTTATTTATATAGCACCAGATCACAACAAAAAAGTTATCTCATGACACTTTATGTATAGAGTTGGTCAAAACCAGACTCTAAGCCAATTTACAGAAACCCAACAGAATCCTCCTCCTAGGTTTATATAGCGCTTTTTTGTCAACGCGTACGGCGGATCCATGATTCATTCCCACTCTGGTGGTGGTAAACTACACATGTACACACAGCTGCGGCCCCTCCCACCACCACCGAACATTCAAACGCATTCATACACGTGTGGGTGGGTGGAGTATCTTACCCAAGGACACAACAGCACATGACTAGGACAGAGCAGGATTCAAACCGCCAACCCTTCGGTTATTGGACCACCTGCTCCAACTCCTGAGCCCCTAATAGTCAACTGTTCATAATAATAATAATAATAATAATAATAATAATAATAATAATAATACATCACACTTATATAGCACTTTTTTGAACACTCAAAGATGCTTCACAAACAAAACAAAAAGAACAGAGAGAAACATTAATAACAGATGCCTGAGCTAATTAGCATGCTAGCTAACAGACCATGTAATTCAATACATGTTAATGCTATTGTGGACCTGTGTGGATCGGACTAACTGTAGATGGTCAATGGTCCTGAGATTGGGATGTCCATTTTTAGTCCATTTTTGGTACTGACCACTGCAGACCGGGAACACCCAACAAGTAAATAAAGCTTTATTTATATAGCACTTTTTAAAACAACATGTTACCAAGTGCTTCACATAAAGGGGAGATAGATCAAATCAAATTTTAAGCCAATTTACAGAAACCCAAAAAACAGAAGGGGGGGGGGGGGGGGGGGGGTTACTTCCACCAAGGAACGGCGGAGGTTATATTTTCATCGGGGTTTGTTTGTTTGTTTGTCCATCTGTCTGTCTGCTAACAAGATCAACTCAAAAAGTTATGGAAGGATTTTGATGAAATTTTCAGGAAATGTTGATACTGGGACAAGGAAGAAATGATAAAATTTTGGTGGTGATGGGGGGGGGGGGGGGGGGGGTAACTGATCTGTGCTCTCCGAGTGCTTTTCTAGTTTTTGTTTGTTTTGTTTTTTTAAATCATGAAAAAACAACTAATCAACAGGTCTAATTCTTTTTTAAGTCGACAGTAGCCAGCAGACCACAGGCACTCCCTCTGAAGGTACAGCAGGACCAACACCTGCTGGAAGACACCTTTAACCAGGTCCCAGTCTGAGACCAGACCACCATATGTCACCGCACAGGAACAAAACCAAGTTCCGTTCTCTGCAGAACCACAAAATCATCAGAGTCAGACGAAAAAAGGAAACACTGACTGAACAATGAATGAATGAATGTTCAGCCCCAGGGTCCTGTGGTACCTTCATGTCCACACCGTTAGCCAAAAACACAGGAGCAGAATAAATTATATATGTAGGGATGTAAAAACCAGAGGGGGAGTTTGATCTCCTCCCACCCCACCCCCCAACAAATCACACCCTGGTTATGAACAGAAATCATTACACTGAACTCAGCGATAACCAGCCGCATATAATTATCAACAATATGCAATAATTAGATTCAACAATACTGAAAACTCGACAGTGTCCAGCAGAAGTGTTCCATTAATACTGAAAATGCATGTGTTGTGTTTAACATGTGCATGTGTTTTTCTGTTTGTTTACTCTTTGGGGTTGGGGGGGGCGAGGGTAAGGGGGCTGGGGGGGTTTATCCAAATGGCCAGCAGCTGCTTTGCTCTGTTTTTTAATGTGTGTACTTCAGTTTTCATTAGTGGATGAAAATGCAGCTCAGTGTGGTTCAGCTCAGTCCAGTTTTTACCAACTTTTGTGTCTGTATTCTGTCTGTTTATTCTGTTTGAGTATCTGTGCCGTGTTTTTAACTAGTGTTAAAAAGGTGAATTATGTTTGTTGTTTTTTTTTTTTTTATCAACACCAATATCCTTGTATTGTTTGTGTGTGTAGATGATCTCCATATTTGTGTTTTATGGTGAGTCTGAAGGAACAGAGTCAGAGTTATTTTGTTTTTTAATGGATAACGCTGCTCAGTTTGAGTGTATTTGTGACTCTGACATGTGTGTATAATGTGTGTATTATGTGTATTATATTTGGATTGTATGTATATTATATGTGTATTATATGTATTATTTGTGTATTATGTGTATTATATGTATTATATTTGTATTATATGTGTATTATATTTGTATTATATGTATATTATATGTGTATTATATGTGTATTATGTGTATTCTATGTGTATTCTATGTGTATTCTGTGTGTATTCTTTGTGTATTCTGTGTGTATTCTATGTGTATTCTGTGTGTATTCTGTGTGTATTCTATGTGTATTCTGTGTGTATTCTATGTGTATTCTGTGTGTATTCTATGTGTATTCTGTGTGTATTCTATGTGTATTCTATGTGTATTCTGTGTATATTCTGTGTGTATTCTGTGTGTATTCTGTGTGTATTCTATGTGTATTCTGTGTATATTCTGTGTGTATTCTATGTGTATTATTTGTGTATTATGTGTATTATGTGTATTATATTTGTATTATATGTGTATTATATGTGTATTCTATGTGTATTATGTGTATATTCTGTGTGTATTCTGTGTATATTCTGTGTGTATTCTGTGTATATTCTGTGTGTATTCTGTGTGTATTCTGTGTATATTCTGTGTGTATTATATGTGTATTCTGTGTATATTCTGTGTGTATTCTATGTGTATTCTGTGTGTATTCTGTGTATATTCTGTGTGTATTCTGTGTATATTCTGTGTGTATTCTATGTGTATTCTGTGTGTATTCTGTGTATATTCTGTGTGTATTCTGTGTATATTCTGTTTGTATTCTGTGTGTATTCTGTGTGTACTATATGTGTATTCTGTGTGTATTCTGTGTGTATTCTGTGTATATTCTGTGTGTATTCTGTCTGTATTCTGTGTATATTCTGTGTGTATTCTGTGTGTATTCTGTGTATATTCTGTGTATATTCTGTGTGTATTCTGTGTATATTCTGTGTGTATTCTGTGTGTATTCTGTGTATATTCTGTGTGTATTCTGTGTGTATTCTGTGTGTATTCTGTGTGTATTCTGTGTATATTCTGTGTGTATTCTGTGTATATTCTGTGTATATTCTGTGTATATTCTGTGTGTATTCTGTGTGTATTCTGTGTATATTCTGTGTATATTCTGTGTGTATTCTGTGTGTATTCTGTGTATATTCTGTGTGTATTCTGTGTATATTCTGTGTGTATTCTGTGTGTATTCTGTGTATATTCTGTGTATATTCTGTGTGTATTCTGTGTATATTCTGTGTGTATTCTGTGTGTATTCTGTGTATATTCTGTGTGTATTCTGTGTGTATTCTGTGTATATTCTGTGTGTATTCTGTGTATATTCTGTGTGTATTCTGTGTGTATTCTGTGTATATTCTGTGTGTATTCTGTGTATATTCTGTGTATATTCTGTGTGTATTCTGTGTGTATTCTGTGTGTATTCTGTGTATATTCTGTGTGTATTCTGTGTATATTCTGTGTGTATTCTGTGTGTATTGTGTGTATATTCTGTGTGTATTCTGTGTGTATTCTGTGTATATTCTGTGTGTATTCTGTGTGTATTCTGTGTATATTCTGTGTGTATTCTGTGTGTATTCTGTGTATATTCTGTGTGTATTCTGTGTATATTCTGTGTGTATTCTGTGTGTATTCTGTGTGTATTCTGTGTATATTCTGTGTGTATTCTGTGTATATTCTGTGTGTATTCTGTGTGTATTCTGTGTGTATTCTGTGTATATTCTGTGTGTATTCTGTGTGTATTCTGTGTATATTCTGTGTGTATTCTGTGTATATTCTGTGTGTATTCTGTGTGTATTCTGTGTATATTCTGTGTATATTCTGTGTATATTCTGTGTGTATTCTGTGTATATTCTGTGTATATTCTGTGTATATTCTGTGTATATTCTGTGTGTATTCTGTGTGTATTCTGTGTGTATTCTGTGTATATTCTGTGTGTATTCTGTGTGTATTCTGTGTATATTCTGTGTGTATTCTGTGTATATTCTGTGTGTATTCTGTGTATATTCTGTGTATATTCTGTGTGTATTCTGTGTATATTCTGTGTGTATTCTGTGTGTATTCTGTGTGTATTCTGTGTATATTCTGTGTGTATTCTGTGTGTATTCTGTGTATATTCTGTGTGTATTCTGTGTATATTCTGTGTGTATTCTGTGTGTATTCTGTGTATTATATTTGGATTGTATGTATATTATATGTGTATTATATGTATTATTTGTGTATTATGTGTATTATATGTATTATATTTGTATTATATGTGTATTATATTTGTATTATATGTATATTATATGTGTATTATATGTGTATTATGTGTATTCTATGTGTATTCTATGTGTATTCTGTGTGTATTCTTTGTGTATTCTGTGTGTATTCTATGTGTATTCTGTGTGTATTCTGTGTGTATTCTATGTGTATTCTGTGTGTATTCTATGTGTATTCTGTGTGTATTCTATGTGTATTCTATGTGTATTCTGTGTATATTCTGTGTGTATTCTGTGTGTATTCTGTGTGTATTCTATGTGTATTCTGTGTATATTCTGTGTGTATTCTATGTGTATTATTTGTGTATTATGTGTATTATGTGTATTATATTTGTATTATATGTGTATTATATGTGTATTCTATGTGTATTATGTGTATATTCTGTGTGTATTCTGTGTATATTCTGTGTGTATTCTGTGTATATTCTGTGTGTATTCTGTGTGTATTCTGTGTATATTCTGTGTGTATTATATGTGTATTCTGTGTATATTCTGTGTGTATTCTGTGTGTATTCTGTGTGTATTCTGTGTATATTCTGTGTGTATTCTGTGTGTATTCTGTGTGTATTCTGTGTGTATTCTGTGTATATTCTGTGTGTATTCTGTGTATATTCTGTTTGTATTCTGTGTGTATTCTGTGTGTACTATATGTGTATTCTGTGTGTATTCTGTGTGTATTCTGTGTATATTCTGTGTGTATTCTGTCTGTATTCTGTGTATATTCTGTGTGTATTCTGTGTATATTCTGTGTGTATTCTGTGTGTATTCTGTGTATATTCTGTGTATATTCTGTGTGTATTCTGTGTATATTCTGTGTGTATTCTGTGTGTATTCTGTGTATATTCTGTGTGTATTCTGTGTGTATTCTGTGTATATTCTGTGTGTATTCTGTGTATATTCTGTGTGTATTCTGTGTGTATTCTGTGTGTATTCTGTGTATATTCTGTGTATATTCTGTGTGTATTCTGTGTATATTCTGTGTATATTCTGTGTGTATTCTGTGTATATTCTGTGTGTATTCTGTGTATATTCTGTGTGTATTCTGTGTATATTCTGTGTGTATTCTGTGTGTATTGTGTGTATATTCTGTGTGTATTCTGTGTGTATTCTGTGTATATTCTGTGTGTATTCTGTGTGTATTCTGTGTATATTTTGTGTGTATTCTGTGTGTATTCTGTGTATATTCTGTGTGTATTCTGTGTATATTCTGTGTGTATTCTGTGTGTATTCTGTGTGTATTCTGTGTATATTCTGTGTGTATTCTGTGTATATTCTGTGTGTATTCTGTGTGTATTCTGTGTGTATTCTGTGTATATTCTGTGTGTATTCTGTGTGTATTCTGTGTGTATTCTGTGTATATTCTGTGTGTATTCTGTGTATATTCTGTGTGTATTCTGTGTATATTCTGTGTATATTCTGTGTATATTCTGTGTGTATTCTGTGTATATTCTGTGTATATTCTGTGTGTATTCTGTGTGTATTCTGTGTGTATTCTGTGTGTATTCTGTGTGTATTCTGTGTGTATTCTGTGTATATTCTGTGTGTATTCTGTGTGTATTCTGTGTATATTCTGTGTATATTCTGTGTGTATTCTGTGTATATTCTGTGTGTATTCTGTGTGTATTCTGTGTATATTCTGTGTGTATTCTGTGTATATTCTGTGTGTATTCTGTGTGTATTCTGTGTATATTCTGTGTGTATTCTGTGTGTATTCTGTGTGTATTCTGTGTGTATTCTGTGTATATTCTGTGTGTATTCTGTGTATATTCTGTGTGTATTCTGTGTGTATTCTGTGTATATTCTGTGTGTATTCTGTGTATATTCTGTGTATATTCTGTGTGTATTCTGTGTATATTCTGTGTGTATTCTGTGTATATTCTGTGTGTATTCTGTGTGTATTCTGTGTATATTCTGTGTGTATTCTGTGTGTATTCTGTGTATATTCTGTGTATATTCTGTGTGTATTCTGTGTATATTCTGTGTGTATTCTGTGTGTATTCTGTGTGTATTCTGTGTATATTCTGTGTGTATTCTGTGTGTATTCTGTGTGTATTCTGTGTGTATTCTGTGTGTATTCTGTGTATATTCTGTGTGTATTCTGTGTGTATTCTGTGTGTATTCTGTGTATATTCTGTGTGTATTCTGTGTGTATTCTGTGTGTATTCTGTGTATATTCTGTGTATATTCTGTGTGTATTCTGTGTGTATTCTGTGTATATTCTGTGTGTATTCTGTGTGTATTCTGTGTGTATTCTGTGTATATTCTGTGTGTATTCTGTGTGTATTCTGTGTGTATTCTGTGTATATTCTGTGTGTATTCTGTGTATATTCTGTGTATATTCTGTGTGTATTCTGTGTGTATTCTGTGTGTATTTTGTGTGTATTCTGTGTATATTCTGTGTATATTCTGTGTGTATTCTGTGTATATTCTGTGTATATTGTGTATATTCTGTGTGTATTCTGTGTATATTCTGTGTGTATTCTGTGTATATTCTGTGTGTATTCTGTGTGTATTCTGTGTATATTCTGTGTGTATTCTGTGTGTATTCTGTGTGTATTCTGTGTATATTCTGTGTGTATTCTGTGTGTATTCTGTGTATATTCTGTGTGTATTCTGTGTGTATTCTGTGTGTATTCTGTGTGTATTCTGTGTATATTCTGTGTGTATTCTGTGTATATTCTGTGTATATTCTGTGTGTATTCTGTGTGTATTCTGTGTATATTCTGTGTGTATTCTGTGTATATTCTGTGTGTATTCTGGGTGTATTCTGTGTTGATGCTGTGTATATTCTGTGTGTATATCTGCTGTTATATTCGTGTGTATTCTGTGTGTATTCGGGTGTATTCGTGTATATTCTGTGTTGTATTCTGTGTGTATTCTCGTGTATATTTCTGTGTGTATTCTGTGTATATTCTGTGTGTATCTGTGTGTATTCTGTGTATATCTTGTGTGATTGCTGTGGTGTATTTCTGTGTATATTCTGTGTGTATTCTGGTGTATATTCTGTGTGTATTCTGTGTGTATTCTGGTATATCTTGTGTATACTTCTTGTGGTATTCCGGTGTATATTCTGTGGGTATTCCTGGTAGATTCTGTGTGTATTCTGTGTATATTCTGTGTGTATTCTGTTGTGTATTCCTGTGTGTATTTCTGTGTGTATTCTGTGTATATTCTGTGTGTATTCTGTGTGTATTCTTTATGTGACTTCTGTGGTATATTCTGTGGTATTCTGTGTGTATTCTGTGTATTCTGTGTATATTCTGTGTGTATTCTGTGTGTATTCTGTGTATATTCTGTGTGTATTCTGTGTGTATTCTGTGTGTATTCTGTGTGTTTCTGTGTATTCTGTGTATTCTGTGTGTATTCGTGTATATTCTGTGTATTCTGTGTGTATTCTGTGTGTATTCTGTGTGTATTCTGTGTATATTCTGTGTGTATTCTGTGTATTCGTGTATTCTGTGTGTATTCTGTGTATATTCTGTGTGTATTCTGTGTGTATTCTGTGTGTATTCTGTGTATATTCTGTGTGTACTGTGTGTATTCTGTGTATATTCTGTGTGGTATTCTGTGTGTATTCTGTGTGTATTCTGTGTGTATTCTGTGTATATCGTGTGTATTCTGTGTGTATTCTGTGTGTATTCGTGTGTATTCTGTGTATTCTGTGTATATTCTGTGTGTATTCTGTGTGTATTCTGTGTGTATTCTGTGTGTATTCTGTGTATATTCTGTGTATATTCTGTGTGTATTCTGTGTGTATTCTGTGTATATTCTGTGTGTATTCTGTGTGTATTGTGTGTATTCTGTGTGTATTCTGTGTATATTCTGTGTGTATTCTGTGTGTATTCTGTGTGTATTCTGTGTATATTCTGTGTGTATTCTGTGTGTATTCTGTGTTATCTGTGTATATTCTGTGTGTATTCTGTGTGTATCTGTGTGTATTCTGTGTATTCTGTGTATATTCTGTGTATATTCTGTGTGATTCTGGTGATTCTGTGTATATTCTGTGTGTATTCTGTGTGTATTCTGTGTGTATTCTGTGTGTATTCTGTGTATATTCTGTGTGTATTCTGTGTATATTCTGTGTGTATTCTGTGTATTTCTGTGTATATTCTGTGTGTATTCTGTGTGTATTCTGTGTGTATTCTGTGTGTATTCGTGTGTATTCTGTGTGTATTCTGTGTATATGTGTATATTCTGTGTGTTCTGTGTGTATTCTGTGTGTATTCTGTGTATATTCTGTGTATATTCTGTGTGTATTCTGTGTATATTCTGTGTATATTCTGTGTGTATTCTGTGTGTATTCTGTGTATATTCTGTGTGTATTCTGTGTGTATTCTGTGTATATTCTGTGTGTATTCTGTGTATATTCTGTGTGTATTCTGTGTGTATTCTGTGTGTATTCTGTGTATATTCTGTGTATATTCTGTGTGTATTCTGTGTATATTCTGTGTATATTCTGTGTGTATTCTGTGTGTATTCTGTGTATATTCTGTGTATATTCTGTGTGTATTCTGTGTATATTCTGTGTGTATTCTGTGTGTATTCTGTGTATATTCTGTGTGTATTCTGTGTGTATTCTGTGTGTATTCTGTGTATATTCTGTGTGTATTCTGTGTGTATTCTGTGTGTATTCTGTGTATATTCTGTGTATATTCTGTGTGTATTCTGTGTATATTCTGTGTGTATTCTGTGTATATTCTGTGTGTATTCTGTGTATATTCTGTGTGTATTCTGTGTATATTCTGTGTGTATTCTGTGTATATTCTGTGTGTATTCTGTGTGTATTCTGTGTATATTCTGTGTGTATTCTGTGTATATTCTGTGTGTATTCTGTGTATATTCTGTGTGTATTCTGTGTATATTCTGTGTGTATTCTGTGTGTATTCTGTGTATATTCTGTGTGTATTCTGTGTGTATTCTGTGTATATTCTGTGTGTATTCTGTGTGTATTCTGTGTGTATTCTGTGTATATTCTGTGTGTATTCTGTGTGTATTCTGTGTGTATTCTGTGTATATTCTGTGTATATTCTGTGTGTATTCTGTGTATATTCTGTGTGTATTCTGTGTATATTCTGTGTGTATTCTGTGTATATTCTGTGTGTATTCTGTGTGTATTCTGTGTATATTCTGTGTGTATTCTGTGTATATTCTGTGTGTATTCTGTGTGTATTCTGTGTATATTCTGTGTGTATTCTGTGTATATTCTGTGTGTATTCTGTGTATATTCTGTGTGTATTCTGTGTATATTCTGTGTGTATTCTGTGTGTATTCTGTGTGTATTCTGTGTGTATTCTGTGTGTATTCTGTGTATATTCTGTGTGTATTCTGTGTGTATTCTGTGTATATTCTGTGTGTATTCTGTGTATATTCTGTGTGTATTCTGTGTGTATTCTGTGTATATTCTGTGTGTATTCTGTGTATATTCTGTGTGTATTCTGTGTATATTCTGTGTGTATTCTGTGTATATTCTGTGTGTATTCTGTGTGTATTCTGTGTGTATTCTGTGTGTATTCTGTGTGTATTCTGTGTATATTCTGTGTGTATTCTGTGTGTATTCTGTGTGTATTCTGTGTATATTCTGTGTGTATTCTGTGTGTATTCTGTGTGTATTCTGTGTGTATTCTGTGTGTATTCTGTGTGTATTCTGTGTATATTCTGTGTGTATTCTGTGTGTATTCTGTGTGTATTCTGTGTCTCTCATCCATCTGACTTCTACATGTGTAAATCACTAAAGGCTGACCTGCGTCCTGACTCCAGCTGAGCAGACATTTCCAACATGCTGATGTCGGACAACACCACAGATATGACGGACAGTGGCCCCGCCCCCCTGCAGAACCACAGATATGACGGACAGTGGCCCCGCCCCCCTTCAGAACCACAGATATGACGGACAGTGGCCCCGCCCCCCTGCAGAACCACAGATATGACGGACAGTGGCCCCGCCCCCCTGCAGAACCACAGATATGACGGACAGTGGCCCCGCCCCCCTGCAGACCCACAGATATGACGGACAGTGGCCCCGCCCCCCAGCAGAACCACAGATATGACGGACAGTGGCCCCCGCCCCCCTGCAGACCCACAGATATGCCGGACAGTGGCCCCGCCCCCCTGCAGAACCACAGATATGACGGACAGTGGCCCCGCCCCCCAGCAGAACCACAGATATGACGGACAGTGGCCCCGCCCCCCTGCAGACCCACAGATATGACGGACAGTGGCCCCGCCCCCCTGCAGAACCACAGATATGACGGACAGTGGCCCCACCCCCCTGCAGAACCACAGATATGACGGACAGTGGCCCCGCCCCCCTGCAGAACCACAGATATGACGGACAGTGGCCCCGCCCCCCTGCAGACCCACAGCGCCCTGCAGAGGTCAGAGTGGGAGGAGTTTGAACCCATCCACAGGTGAAACTCACATTTACATCAGCTCAGACAGATAATTAACAGTCCAGTTCATCACCAGACATTTTGAACTGTCTTAATGATTAGTATTTTTATGAACTGTCAATTAATGCTCATAACTAACAAAATAATTAACAATAAAATCATAAACTCTTAACAGAAAAGTACAGATACTCAGCAGTTCAGGAATGTTTATTATTATTAGTAGTAGTAGTACTGGTATTAGTATTATTACTTTATTTTAATTATCATTAGTAGTTCTGCTATTATTTATATACACATATATATATATATATATATATATATATATATATATATATATATCCTCCTGAGACTCAGAAAAGTGAACGTTTTGTGTTTTTTCCATGAAACCAGGGCTGTCAAACTCATTTTAGCTCAGTTCCACATTCAGCTCAAACTGATCTGCAGTGGGCTGAACCATTAAAACAATAGCATAATAACCTGTAAATAATGACGATTCCAAATTTTCCTCTTTGTTTTAGTGCAATCAAAATTAAATTATAAAAATATGTACATTTGCAAACTATCCAAACAAAAATAATGTGAACAACCTGAAGAAAACCTGAAATTTCTTGAGAAAAATACGTGCAATTTTAACAATATTACACCTCAACTTATCATTTATACATGCATATTACAGATTGGATCTACAAAGGCCCAAAATATTTAATAACAGGAAGAATAATTAATAATTAAAATTTCACTTTCAAAATTTCAGGTTTTTCACATTTTATTGTTAAAGGATAGTTTGTGAATGTTAATATTTTCATCATTTAATGTAAATTTTTTACACTAAAACAAAGAGAAAAATTTGGAGTTGTCCTTATTTATAGATGTAATGTAATATTATATTTTTCACATTAAACTAAGAAAATTTGGAGTCATTATATGTAGGTTATTATGCTATTATTTCAGTTGAGATCGCATTGGTCTGTATGTGGAACCTGAACAAAAACAACTACGACATCCTTGGTTGTTCATATCTTACGTGTACTTTTTCCTGATTCATCTCGTGGGCCGGATTGGACCCTTTGGTGGGCCGCATTTGGCCCCCGGGCCGCATGTTTGACACCCCTGCATTAAACAGACGTCTTGATTGGAAACTGCATAATACAACCGTTTTTCAGATACATTTTAAAAATAATTTTTATTTATTTATTTGTTTGTTTGTTTGTTTGTCAATGGTATGTCCTTTGCAATGGACAACATTTTTAAGCAAAACTGAAACTTTTGACCCCTACAGAGGACAAAAATGCATTCCTGGGTCTCAGGAGGATATATGTATGTATATATATATATATATATATATATATATATATATATATATATATATATATATGTGTGTGTGTGTGTGTGTGTGTGTATATTTGTTTTCAGCTGAATTGTTTCACTAAAGTGTTTCAGTACAGCCTTTTACTGCTACTCCATGTTTGTTCCAGTTATACTTCGATTACATACTTTGATTATATACTTCCAGGGTTCATTTTTGTTATAGTATTATATACGTTGCTGTTTTTCGGAGTATTTAAGATCAGAACAGTAGATATTTTACAGACGTAGAATGTCATCTGTCTATTCTCTGTATGAGGTCATATTCAGTCAAGCCGACGGTCATTCGTCTGTGTGTGTGTGTGCGGGTGTGTGTGTGTGTGTGCATGTGTGTGTGTGTGCGTGTGTGTGCATGTGCATGTGTGTGTGTGCGTGTGTGTGTGTGTGTGTGCGGGTGTGTGTGTGTGTGTGCATGTGTGTGTGTGTGCATGTGCATGTGTGTGTGTGCGTGTGTGTGTGTGTGTGTGCGTGTGTGTGTGTGGGTGGGTGTGTGCGTGCGTGTGTGTGTGTGTGTGCGTGTGTGTGTGTGTGGGTGGGTGGGTGTGTGTGCGTGTGTGTGTGGGTGGGTGTGTGTGCGTGTGTGTGTGGGTGGGTGTGTGCGTGCGTGTGTGTGTGTGTGTGTGTGTGTGTGTGGGTGTGTGTGTGTGTGTGTGTGTGTGTGGGTGTGTGTGTGTGCGTGTGTGTGTGTGGGTGTGTGTGCGTGCGTGTGGGTGGGTGTGTGTGCGTGTGTGTGTGTGTGTGTGTGTGTGTGTGTGGGTGCATAAGTGGAAGTTAAGTCCAGACTAAAGGGCATCAGTGACATTTGTGGCGTGTAATGACGCCCGTTCGCCGTGTAACGCCATCGGAGGGTAGAAAATCCTTCCACGTGTCTGGTCGTCTGTGTGTGACTCAGCTGAAGATATGAGGCTGCAATTAAAAAACACCAACAGCAGCTCGTTAACGTTTATTAAACCATGTGTGAGGGTGCTGTCAGTGCCCATTTATCCTTTTACTGCACACGTTTATTCACTATTGTATTCAAAAATACTGGTGTTACTGCTGTGACGCAGATCACAGTTAATTTGAATATATTACCTACAATAGCTATGATGCAAATTAGTGACGTTAGGTATTGTCGTCATCATAGTAATTAAGCCTTAAAGACCCAAACATCCACCGACGATCAGAACCATCTACTGATCTAAACTGTTTAATACCTGTTCATCCACTAATTCTATCAATCCATGTCAGTAACTGGTGTAAAATACAGTTCTTCATCTTTTCATGGTCATCAGATATGATCATATTTGGACATTCAGAGGCTCCATAGTTACCACGGAAACGCCGTCATCTTCTACAACTCAGGTGTCAAACATGCGGCCCAGGGCCAAAGGGTCCAGTCTGACCCCTGGGTTGAATTTGTGAAAAGCAAAAAATCACACAGAAGATATTAATCATTTTAGTTCAGGTTCCACTTACAGACCAATTTAATCTGCAGTGGATCGGATCAGTTAAATACTACCATAATAACCTATATATACTCACAACTCCAAATTTTTCTCTTTATAAATGTAAACATTTTCATGTCATTTTATTGTATTTACACTAAAACAAACTAACATTTCACAAAAACATGAATAACCTGAACAAATATGACCATTTTGGAATGTCTGAAGTGTAATCTGATCAATATTCTGCCTGTTATTAAATGTTTTGTGTGTTTGTAGATCCACTGTGTCTGTAAGTTATAATAAACACGTGTAAACGATAAACTGAGACAGAATATTGTTAAAATTGCACTTAGTTTTCTTTAGAAATGTCAGTTTGTTCATGTTATTCACATTGTTTTAAAGGATAGTTGGTAGATGTAAACAGTTTCACCGCATGATTTTACTTTTTTCGCTCTTAAACATAGAGGAAAATTTGGAGTTGACATTATTTATATATTATTATGTTATTATTTCACTGGTTCGGCCCACTGCAGATCAAATGTGGCTGAATGTGGCCCCTGAACTAAAATGAGTCTGACAGCCCTGGTCTACAACATTGATCACCAGTAAAACCCATGAGGTTGGATCAGTCGTGGCTTTTCCACTGGACATCTGTGCAAAACTATATAGCCTGGATGTAACAAAAATAACTTGCACATAAAAATTTAGCTAATGGTAAAACAACAATTTCGCCAGAACTCTCATTTTTCAAAATTTTTTTTCCATTTTTAAATGTTTTTGTGCTGGCAAGAGGTGGTTTTTCGGGTGTAGCGAAATTGGTATATCATGTAAAACTGCAATGGAAAGACATTTTTCTGCAACTACAGTCAAGTGAATAAAAAAAAAAAAGCATGTTGACGAACGTTATAACAAGAGAAGAAGAAGGGTTTTAAAAGAAGCATGTATGTGTGGACACACCAGAAAATGGATCATTTTTAATTTAGTACGAGATAGAGGGGTAATATATAATAATAATAAATATATCTGTAAATCAACACCATATTTATGTTCGTCACCATCTTTATGGAATGACTTTTCGTGTCACCTCACGATAATAAATAAACAAATTATTGCATTTGTGATTTAATAGAAAAACTGAGATTACACACTTCCGTTTTTTTGACATTTAGTATTCATTATCATTTAATTAAATGTAGAAAAATACATGATATACTCTGAAAAAACACAAAATACAGAAGATAATATTATAATAAATAGTGATAAGTCACTCAAAGGTGCTGGAGACTTTTGTGCCCAGTTTTTCCTCAGATCTGTCAAACCTCAGTCACATCCTCAGTATCATGACTCTGTAAGTCCTTCTGTCGTTACTCACCTGAATCTCTTGCATTACGATGAACAATTTCAAAGTGTCATCCACCAGAAACAAACCATGTGTTTACAAACGAGCCGGGAGGTCACTCGGGCATCTTCAGAATTTTGTTGCGACGTGCATTGTGGGAAACGAAGGCTTGTGCAGTCACCTGACAGCAGCAGCTGGAACAGACACGATCAGAAACGGCAGGAGCTCCCTTCCTTCTGTGCATATTCCTCCACCGTTTCCGCATTTCCGTGTGTTACTTTCATCCATATAATATCACATGGTTGCACTGCTGCTGCCGCTGTCAGGTGGCTGCGTGAACCTCTGTTTCCCACAATGCACATCGCAACAAAATTCTTCAGATGCCCGAGTGACGTCCCGGCTCGTTTGTAAACACATGGTTTGTTTCTGGTGGATGGAACCAAGAAACTGTTAACGCAAGAGATTCAGCTGAGTAACGACAGAAGGACTTACAGGTTCATGATACTGAGGAAATGACTGAGGTTTGACAGATCTGAGGAAAAATTAGTCATGAAAGTCTCCAGCACCTTTAAAAAAAGTCAGATATAAATGAAAATCCAGTTTTGGAAGTGCTGCTAAAGTAGTTCTGGGTCTTTATGGGTTCAACTATTTTTTTAATCTCAGGTTTGTCGATTATTTTATTGATGTTTCCATTGATCAGTTATTCCCCTCACCAACCCAGACAAGACAAAAATGATCCTAAAATCAGCAGAAGGTCATGAAATGAACACTGTTACATAAACAGGAGGTTGAACCTGATCCATGAGCGTCAGGGGTCAAAGGTCACCAGGTCACATATGTACGTTCACAAAGAGTGGAACAGCGGCTCAGTAGAAAAACACTGACATGGAAAGGGCAAAAAATGAACTAAATAACAACAAATGAACAAGGAGTATGTACTTAGTTACCTATTAATTAACTATTAATTAGTGTTTATTATTGTGTAAATAACTAACGTTAATATTTTCATCATACCATAGTGAGTAATATCATAAAAAAGGTAATAAATTAAAGTCCTTCACAACAGTTTCAATGAATTATTGCAAATATTACTGAATACAAATCTATTATGTAATAAGTATTAACTAACAGTTAATTATCAGGTAATTAATTGTCTAGAATTGAGCATTTACTATAATATGTAAGACCATAATTAATGTTAATAAGAGGCTTTTATTAACATATTACTGTTTTTCTGTTACTTTTTTAATTAATCTTCATGAACCATTAGAAATTATGCAAATTAATACTTTAGCATAAAATCAATAGATAATTACCAGACACATTTATGTTAATTTATGTTTATTACTGTGTTTTCCGATGCTATGTAATATATGCATTTGATGACTGAGTCGCAATGAATTTACAGCATAAATATCAGTTATGATGTAATCAATGTTAATTAACAGTTAATTAAGTGATAACTAATACGTCTAGTATTGAGTGTTTATTAAAGTAGTTTTTTTAACATGTAATTCATGTGAACAATGCTTTATTAAAAGTTAGATAATAGGTATTATAATGATAACAAATATAATAGATATATAGAAATAGAATATAATAGAAATGGATTGGAAGTTTTTTGTTTTTTAAATCCTAACATAGGCACCATTAGTAAATATTCACAGGCAGTCGTTAACTCATTATTAACTATAATTGTTGCAAATTATTTAAGTAAATAACTGATATAATGCAATGAATTATTGCAAATATTCTCCTCTGGAACCCAAGAAAGTACAAGTTTTGCCTTTTTTAGATTACTTTTTTATTATTATTATTATTATTTTACTGATTTTACTGGAATGTCGTTTGCAGTGTACTGGGTTTTTTTTTGCACGTGTTGTTTGTTTTTGTTTGTTTTTTTAAAGTAAGTTCGGAATGTTTTGCTGCTTCTCAGTTGAATATTCCTGCATAAATCTCAGTTATGAATTAATAAGCATAAACTAACAGTTAACGACCAGTGCTGATCGTCGACTAAACCGGTCTTTTTTAACGTGTCAAACCTTAATATGAACAATGCTTATTAACAGGTAATACTTATTACTGGTTGTATTTATCAATTATTTCTCTATGGTATTTATTTTATAAATCCTGCAGTTAACACAAACATTATTAGTAAATATTCATAGGCAGTCGTTAACTCATAATTAACTATAATTATTGTTAATTATTAAGTAAATAAGTGATATGATGCAATGAATTATTGCAAATATTCTCCTCTGGGACCCAGGAAAGTACAAGTTTGGGCATTTTTACATTCCTTTTTTTATTATCATTATTTATTTATGTGTTTATTTTACTGAATGTCGTTTGCAGTGCACAGTTTTATTTTGTGTGTGTTTGTGTTGTTTGTTTTGTTTTTTTAAGTACAGTTGTGAATGCTGTGCTGCTTCTCAGTTGGATATTCCTGCATAAAGTCTCAGTTATGAAGTAGTAAGCATTAACTAACAGTTAATTAACAGCGCCGATCCTCAACTAAACTGGTCTTTTTTAACGTGTCCAACCTTAATTTGCATAAACAAAGCGTTATTATTGAAGGCCTGGCTGTGGATAATGCGGTGGAGGTGGAATGAAGTGATAGCACAGAAAGAGAGAGAGGGAGAGAGAGAGAGAGAGAGAGAGAGAGAGAGGGCACGTAGAGAGAGGGAGAATGTGTTGCAGTCAGAGGGGTCTATATTGGCCATGTGAGTGTGCACTGAAGCATTCTGGGGCTTCGTGTTTCAGGCCTTATAAGGACCAGGCCCCTGAGTCTCTGCTCCGTCTGCTATTCTTAGGCCGGCTGTCCCTCACCCTCAGCAACCCTGCAGACCAGAGCCTCCTGTGCACCCATAATAATCCACTAAAGGTGCGTTTTTGCATCATTTCTGCTGGTTTCACTGGTTTCCTGTCACCGCAGTCGTCCTGTTTTGACGCTTCCAGAAACTGGAGCTGCAGCGTTTTGGTCCTAAAGCTTCAGAATCTGGGCTTTACCCCTCTGTGTGTGTGTGTGTGTGTGTGTGTGTGTGTGTTTGTGTGTATATGTGTGTGTGCATATCTGTGTTTGTCCACAGCACCTGACCCACCCACCCACCACCAACCACCATCAGCACAAGCACCACCACCAGCACCTCCACCCCCTCCACTGGTGTTGGTCCTGGGAGCAGACGGTAGAGGCAGCCAGCGCCGATAGGGGATAAGCTTGGCCTGGAGGAGGACCACCGAGGAGGAGAACCCACTAGGAACCGGGACACCAGGACTTGGACGTGGTTTTTGGATCCGACATGAGCGGCGCATACACGGTGACGCTGAACGGCCCCGCGCCGTGGGGCTTCAGACTACAGGGGGGGGAAGGACTTCAACATGCCGCTCACCATCTCCAGGGTAAGGACCCCTTTAATGATGAAATGAAGACCCCCCCCCAGCCATGAATGTGTCCATGTGTTGAAGAAAAAAAGTAAAAAAAAAAAAAACAACACATAAAAAACAAATATGGAGGCAGATTTTACTGTGAAAAACCTCTGAATATTTACAATTATAGAAAAAAAAAAAGATCATGATTATGACAGATGCTGAATTCAGTGCAGATTATTATGTTTTTTAAGGGTAAGGACCCCTTTAATGATGAAGGACACCCCCCCCCAAGCAATGAATGTGTGTGTATTTGAGACAAAATATAGCGTGTGTTCTAGAAAAAAGTCCAAAAAAAACAAAAATGGAGGCAGATTTTACTGTGAAAAACCTCTGAATATTTACAATTATAGAAAAAAATAAATGAAAATGATTATGATAGATGCTGAATTCAGTGCAGATTATTATTTTCTTAACATATCTTTATGGAGATTTCGTCATACTGTGGAGATTATTGGAATTAAATATCCTCCTGCAATGCAGAGTTTCACAGCTTTACTTAAAAAACAACAAAAAAAAAACACTGTCCACTGCAAAAAAATGTGTCTGAAAAAACTGTTGCTTCATGCTAAGACAATTATTTAAAATAAAAAAGTAAAAAAAATATATATGAAATTGAGATTTCATCATACTGTGGAGATCATTACGTTAAATATCCTCCTGAGACCCGGTAATGCAGAGTTTCACAGCTTTAGTTTTTAAAACAGCAAAAAAAACGCTCTCCACTGCAAAAAAAATCATTCAAAAAATGTCTGAAAAACTGTTGCATCATGCTAAGACAATTATTTAATATAAAAAAGTCAAAAAAGACACACAACAACCAGATTAGACCAAATTGGAGGCAGATTTTACTGTGAAAAACCTCTGAATGTTTACAATTACATTAAAAATAAATGACTGATTATGATAAATGCTGAAATCAGTGCAGATTATTATTATTACTTGAAAAAAAAAAGTCCTGTCCACTGCAAGAAAAATCATAAAAAATGTATCTGAAAAAACAGTTGCATCAGGCTAAGACAATTTTTTTACATAAAAAAGTCTAAATATTTACTTTCCTTACATATAACACCTATAACAGCTATGTTGCAAATAAGTGACATTAGGCATAAATGGAAAAATAATAATAATACAACCAATATTCCAGTCTCAGATATGTAGATTATTGATCCGTTCCTTCCGTCAACAACACAAACAAAGTAAAAATGATGTAAAATCAGTAGAATAGTAACAGTAACAGTGCCTCCAAACCTCAAAACAAACCTCACGATATCAGTTTTCACTGTAATTCTCTTTATGCTGTTGTTTTATTGACTGTTAAATGCTGCACAGTGTCTACAAAGGCACTTACGAGTAAAAAACACGATTATTATTAGTAGAATGCCATGAAATTAACAACTGAAACAAGGATTTGAAACTGATCCGTGAACGTTTAGCAGCTCCTCGTTATAAAAACAGTGGAATATTAGGGAATAAAGGTCAAATGGTGCTAAAGTTTCACCTGAAAATCACCTTAAACGTCGACGGCGGGTGCACGTACTGTACAAATAAATGCCTGTGCGTGATCGGAGCGTGCAGGCGGCGCGTTATGTAATGTAGCTGTACGTGACGGTGATGATGACATGGAGGCTCCGATGGAAGCGCCGGAGAGATTTCGAGAATGGAGCAGGACGACGGAAAGACGGAAATAGTCTGAGTGGAGCGGAGCTACTGATGAGGATGAGGATGATGATGGCGAATATATCCAATCCAACTTTATTTGATTTCATATGTTTTTATTTTGAAGCTTTCTTATAGTCCAGGTTTGAAATTCCCAGATTGGTACATTATGCTTCATTTTTAATGTCAACAACACATGACAAACACACTTTCAGAAATAAACAGCATTGATAGAGTGAGAAAAGAGGAAGGAAAGAAGAAGAAGGAAGAAAAAACAAAGAACAAAACAAAAAGGACCAAAAAAACCCCCACAAACATACATTTAACATCTCTATCTGCCCCATAGCGACAATGTTTATTATATTATATTATATTATATTATATTATATTATATTATATTATATTATATTATATTATATTATATTATGACGTATTTTCTACTTGTTTTATCCTGTTTACTGGTGTTTTATTAGTGTTTTTATTGTGGCCAATGCAGCTTAGTTGCATTATTCAGTGCATTTATAATATAATATCCTTCTGAGATCCAGTAAGTAACAGTTTTTTGTTTTTTTTAATATTACATAATTGCCTTCATTGGAAATCATATGATGCTGCACTTTTTCATATATATATACATATTATTATTATTATTATTATTATTATTTTGGGACTCAAGGACACCATATAGTAAAACAGGACAGTAGAAAACAAGCCATGAAACAGAGGAAAAAGTAAAAGGCAGGTTAAAAACTGGACTGTCGGAACTTAACTTTGCTAAAAATGGTGGTTTTACGCTCAGATTGAACTCAAGTCACATGACAGTAAACCAGCTTCAAACCTAAAATTGACTCTTGTGGCAGATTCTCACTCATCCATGTGATTAAATTCGCTTTATTTGGTTCCTGTTGAATTAAAACTCAAAGCTTAAACAGTTCAAACTCGTGTCGAACAGATCTCAGCTGACTTGTGCAGCTCGCTCGCTCAGAACGGTCTGTGTATTTACAGCATTTCCTTTAAATAGACGCCGATGAAGAACGGTAGAGTTACACGATGTGGACAAAAGTATGTGGACACGTTGCATTCAGGTGTTTCTTTTCTAACAGGGGTCTGGGATACAAAACAGAAATGACTAATGACAGAATATAGTTTTATATTATGGGATAAATATTATCACATTGATTAGATTGGTTTAAATTATCTTTGCTTCTAAAATTTATTTCAGCATTGATTTTTCTTTTTTTTTTTTCCTTTTTTTTTTTTTTATCCATGACTAAGATTTTAAATGTTCTACCTCTAAATTTCTAAAATATTTTTCCTGCTCTGATTGTAAATAATCATTTTCTACCACAACTAACCATCTACTTTCTTCACATCTCACTTAAACTTCAAGGAAATATTGATGTTTATAAACTGTATGGACATAAATATTGGGACACATCATGTCTGCAGCTGTCAGATGTCCTGTTCATGAGGATTTGAAATAAAAACATCAATATTTCCTAAAGGTTTCAGTGAGATGCGAAAAAAGTAGATGGTTAGTTTTGGTATTTACAGTCAGAGCATGAAAAATATTTAGAAATTTAGAGGTAGAACATTTAAAATCAGTCATGGATTTAAAAAAAACAACATAAAAAGCATATTTATCACAATCTAAAATTGTGTCCCAATACTTTTGTCCATATCATGTATGTTGATGCATTAGTTTTATTCTCACTAACTGAAGGAAGAGTTCATTTTTGGACAAACTACACAACTTATTTGCACTGTAATGGTGTAAAACTACAATATAAAATATAAAATACCCAAAATAGACCAGAATTTAAAGATAGAACATTTAAAATCATAGACATGGGTTTAAAACAAAAGCAAAAAATCAACTATCACATATTTGTCCCAATACTTTTGTCCATATTGTGTGTGTTGATGCATTGATTTTATTATCACAAACTGTAGGAAGTGTTCATTTTTGGACAAACTACACAATTTATTTGCAGTGTATTGGTATGAAACTACAGTATAGAATATTAAATACCCAAAATCGATCCGAATTTAGAGGTAGAGCATTAAAAATCATAGTCCTGGACTGAAAAAAAAAAAAAAAATCAACGATAACATATTTATCACAATCTAAAATTGTGTCCCAATACTTTTGTCCATATTGTGTATGTTGATGCATTAGTTTTATGAACACTAACTGCAGGAAGTGTTCATTTATGGACAAACTACACATTTTATTTGCAGTGTTTTGGTATAAAACTACAATATGGAATATAAAATACCCAAAATAGAGCAAAATTTAGAGGTAGTACCTTTAAAATCATAGTCATGGATTTAAAAAAAATAATAATAATAATCTGTAACATATTTATCACAATGTAAAATTGTGTCCCAATACTTTTGTCCATATTGTGTGTGTTGATGCATTAGTTGTATGAACACTAACTGTAGGAAGTGTTCATATTTGGACAAACTACATAATTTATTGGTATAAAACTACAATATGGAATATAAAATACCCAAAATAGACCAGAATTTAAAGGTAGAACATTAAAATCATAGTCATGGATTAAAAAAAAAGCAAAAATCAACGATTGCATATTTGTCCCAATACTTTTGTCCATATTGTGTATGCTGATGCATTAGTTTTATTGTCACTAACTGCAGAAAGTGTTCATTTTTAGACAAACTATACCCTTTATTTGCAGTGTATTGGTATAAAACTACAGTATAAAATATAAAATACACAAAATAAACCAAAAATACAGTTTGAGTTTAATGTGTCAAAGCAACAAAAAGATAAATAAAATGATTCTTTTCTGAGTTTTATTCCTATATTTGTGTTTCTATCGTCGTTTTTCTGTGCACAAAAGGACAAACTGATGACAGATTGACATACAGTCTGTGGGGGGGGGGTGCACATACCTGGGTGGGGGGGTGAAAATCCACATTCCCACCCCGCCTTCCATCCACTCTCATCTCCACAACACTTCATTGTTTCCTCTGATCCTGGATTAAGTCGACATGGTACCGGTGGGTTTATGATGGGATGTTCTCAGACAGGTTCACATCAAAAACACCAACAGGTCGCCGTGACGACCGGGTTTGCCGTTACCGTTTGACGTAACAGCCTCAGGTTTGGATTTCAGCCGACTTTGGCCAAGAACTAAGAAAAGACAGAGGAATGAAGACGGGGAATTCCTGAACGAGATGATCCGTGATGCGTTTACTGTCTGAAAAAATGACGTTCGGTGAAAAAAATATTGACATGAGCTGATGTTTGGGTTAAATTATTAGTATTTATTTATTATTTAGTTTCTATTGAAGCATAAGAAACACAACATCTTCCGGTCACATTCAGCTTGTGACATATTCCTCACAGACGGTTGAATTCCTGGACGAGATGCTCCGTGATGCGTTACTGTCTGAAAAAATTACATTCGGTGAAAAAATACTGACATGAGCTGATGTTTTTGGCTTAAATTACTTTTTTTGTTTTTTTTTTTAAATTTTGTTTTTATTGAAGCATAAGAGATACAACATCTTCCAGGACACATTAATCTGTGACATATTCCTCACACTGTACATATTTAAAAACAAAAAAAAAAAACATTCTCTGTCCCACTTTCTTAGGGATTAGAAGTAATTTTTTATTTTATTTTATTTTTTTTTCTTTTTCAACAGGATGGACATATCTAGGTTTGTATAACATTCAATAGAAAAAAAAGATTATGAGCGATATTAATGCAGAATGAAATAAAAACGTAAAAAAAGCACATTTTAAATCGAATAGTCTCCTTGTATATCACCATGGTAACATTGGCTTGTATTGTTTCACAGAATTTTCCCATTTTTTCCCAATGTTTCACGAATATTTCTAATTTTAGAATTTTTAACAGTGAGTGTGTTTTTTTTTTCATTCTGTAAATGTCACATGTTATTTGAAGTTGTGGCTTCAATTCATCAAACACATACTGTTTTTTTTTTTTAAATCCTGGGGCGTATATTTTATTAAAAACCATCTGTAAAATCCACTCAACTCTAGTTTTCCCATCAGTATCAATTTATACAATAAAAATACATATTTTCAGCTACAGTGTGTGAACTGGGTAATATTGTACCATATTCAGTGAAACCAACAGAAAATAGTACAGTTTTTATCACAGCTTTTACTGTGTCCGTTGCTGTCGGGTGGAAACCTCTTATGTCCAAACGGTTCTTTTTAAGGAACGGTACAAAGCGATGTGTATTCGAAATAAATGAATGGAGTTGAAAGATGTAGACACAAGTTTGTTTTTTGTTTTGATTGAAATAATTTAGATTTTTACACACATTGAAAAATCAGACAGATACACAAACTATATACTTTCAGAGAGTGGGTGTAAAAAAAAACAAACAAAATAATATTTACGACACAAGTTGTTTTCATGGTTAAATATTTCTAAAAATGACCAATAGAATTGTTTTATGACAAAAAAAAAGACCAAAAATGGACTTAGGAGGTTTCTGATAGTGACAATATCTGTTATATTATATTATATTATATTATATTATTTTATTTTATCTTTTTCTACTTGTTTTATCCTGTTTACTGGTGTTTTATCTGTGTTTTTATTGTGGCCAGTTCAGCTTAATTGCATTTTTTCAGTGCATTTATGACATAATATCCTCCCTGAGATCCAGTAAGTACATTTTTTTTTTTTTACATTACATAATTTCCTTCATTGGAAATCATATGATGCCACACTTTTTCAGATATAAGTTTTGTTTTTGTTTTTTTTTATTTAATGAAATATCCTTTGCAGTGGATTGTTGTTTTTTTTTCAGTTTTTTTTGTATTTTTATGTTTTGTTTTTTGTTTTGTTTTTTAGATAAAGCTGCATTTCTGGGTCTCAGGAGGATAAGAGGAATTTTAATGTCTCACCATCATAGTCGGAAAAAATGGCGTTACTGATGGCGCTCGAGATCGTTTCCGCGCGTCTGCCAATATAAACGCAACAGCAAAAGCAGAAGAACATAGTCGAGGGGTGTTTTAATGTAAATAGACACAGAACGACTGAAAAAGAAGAGTCTGATGGAAGGGGTGTATGAATGTCAGCGGCACGGTGTTGGGGGGGGGGGGCATGTGTGTGAGGATGGGGAGTTGGGGCGGGGGGGGGGGGCTCAGTGGGGTCAATCACAGTGAAGCTTCAGGCATCAACAGCATCACTTATTTTTAACTCTTTAACGATGTTGAGTGTAAGGTTAGAGCTATACTGTATACCCACGGGGGCCCAGCCTCCGCAGACCCCCCATGTGTCCGTTTAACACTAAAGTCTGGCTTGTGTAAGGTCCATGACCCCCCCACACCTGAAGGTCAACACATGCACAGCCAGGTTTTAGTGCATTAACAGTCAAATGGGGACGGTTGTGGAGGAAAAAAGATACAGCAGTGTGAAAAAAAAACAGTAAAAATACATGAATATTAGATAGATAGATAGATAGATAGATAGATAGATAGAGATAGATAGATAGCTAGATAGATAGATAGATAGATAGATAGATAGATAGATAGATAATGACCAAAATGAAGAACAACAATCAATGAAAAATGAACAAAATGCAATAAAAAATAATAATAAAAAGAATAGGCAAGAAAATGAGCACAAATAAACACAAATAAGTACCACAATGAACAAAAAGAGCAAAATAATGAAGAACATTGATAAAAATGACAAATATAAGCAACAAAATAAGTACAATCATGAGCAAAATATTCAAGAAAATGATGAAAAGGACAAAACAAATAAGTAACACAATGAACAAAAGAACAAAAATAATGAAGTCAGATAGAAATTAAAATATAAGAATAAAAATAAATACAAGAGCAAACACACAATACATAATAATAATAATAAGAAGAAGAAGAAGAGGAAGAAGAAGAAGAAGAAGAAGAAATTTAGAATTTTAAGAGAAATGGTGGAAAATCAACAAACAGGATCAAACATGAAGGTGAAACAAATAATAAATGAGCAGACGGATAAAATGACAGACTTTAAAATATACGACTTAAAAGGTGAAAAGAAAAAAGGTAGAACATGTATAGTTGCACAGTTTCGACTCAGAAAGAAACAACTTAGTAAAAAACTAAATACATTAAATACATTCATAAACTGGAGGAAAACTATAGTTGAAACGAAAGCACCAATAATGTAAATGAACAAACATAACATGAAATTGCAGGTAAAACCAGCTTTTTTAGAATCTAAACTAGTCTCAGGAAGCAGAACCCTTCTCTAACATCCGAAACATTCATACTTTTATTTCATTAGACTCATAACATAATTGCTGAAATCCTATTTTTGGCCCAAATTGTGATATAATGTAACTTTACTTTCCTAACTCGAACTTCTGCTGCTTCATTTCATGTATGGTTCATTTTTTATGGTTTTGCCCAATTTGCTGCTTCAGTTTTTTGGAGATTTTGTCCATGTTTCTTGTGGTATGTTGAAGAACGATGACTATCACAGTTTTGTAAACGATAAAATAATAATAAAATTGATGCAAACCGTCAGTTTGTGTCTCTGACTGTTCCTCCAGTCGTACATGACGTATAGTTTTACATAAAAACTGAATTGTATGTCGTGTTTTATCATTTCATTGTATCATTTGTATTAAATTTACATTTAAAACATCCATAACCTGAAAAAAAAAAAAATTAACATTATTTTTTTGTCCACAGCTTGCCTAAAACCAGATAAAAACTAACCACTAAAATGAAAATGAAACCATAAATACAGTGAAAATCCCAGTGTGGTTGTATTGAGATCCCAGTTGGGACACATTCAGGACCAGGCTCGTCTGTACTTTATGTATTCATTTATTCATTTATTTATTTATTTGATCAGGGTCCTATTATTTCAATTTTTAAATGTATAACGACACATACAACTGAACATGAAACTAGATAGATAGATAGATAGATAGATAGATAGATAGATAGATAGATAGATAGATAGATTAGATAGATAGATAGATAGATAGATAGATAGATAGATAGATAGATAGATAGAGTTTCATACAGAAATACATACCCTCCTTCAAATCTGTGTGCATACATATATACAGTACACATATATACAGGGTGTGGTTTGTGGGTTTGTCGGTGGTTCTTCTTCACTTCAGATGTGCTATCTTCTTTCTTCTTGTCTTCTTCTGCTCCTCTGCTGATCTGTCGTTTCTGTTTGTCGGTGGTTCTTCTTCACTTCAGATGTGCTTCTTCTTTTCTTCTTCTGCTCCTCTGCTCATCCCTGGTTTCTGCAGCCGTAGAACCTGATTAGACTGGTAGATTAATCAATGCCCTCGTCTGCACGGCTGATGGCTCGTTTATTTTGCTTCGTCAGCTTTTTCTCCGTCACCTTTAAGGACTGGATTGATCGGCTGTTTTTACCCAAACAGAATAAATATGAGTGTGGAAGGAGGAGCTTTTTTCCACCATCGACTGAACTGAGACTGAAACTAAAGGAACCGTTTATTCTAATCTGAGCAAAGTGGAAACAGATGGTTTTGGAAATGTAGCTGTACCTGGTATATATTATATTATTATATTATATTATATTATATTATATTATATTAGATTAGATATATTAGATTAGATTATTAGATTAGATTAGATTAGATTAGATTAGATTAAATTAGATTAGATTGTTAAATTAAATTAAATTAAATGATTTAAATTAGATATATTAGATTATGTTAAATTAGATTAGATGAGATTAGATTAGAGTAAATTAGATTGGATTAGATTAAATTACATTACATTACATTACATTACATTACATTAGATTGGGCAGAATCCTCAGGAAATGGAGGTTCCAGTAGCAGCACAACACTGAATATACACTGTAAGATAAGATAAGATAAGATAAGATAAGATAAGATAAGATAAGATAAGATAAGATAAGACTTTACTGTGGGGAAATTTGGCAACTGACAGCAAATGCAAAAATAAAGTACAGATATAAGAAAATATTACATAAAAGAAATATAACAAGACAAAGAAAAGAAAATAGATAATAAATATGAAAACATTCATGAAAAACATCAATTACACATTTGAAAGTACCAGTAGAAATAGTAAATAATAAAGTAGTAATAGTAATAAATAAGTCATTATGCTGTAATATTATAATATGTATATATATAGTTTAATACTCACAGGATAATAATAATTATAATAAAGTGATAATACTAATAGTAGTCGATATGTTAATAACATAAACATGTAATGGTTAGAATAAGTTGTGTTTTTCCTGAATAATGTGCCACTGGTTCAAGTGTGTCCTACTCTTCTATCCCCCCCCCCCCATAGATAACTCCTGGCAGTAAGGCGGCCAGCGGCAGCCTGGCCCAGGGCGACATCATCTCAGCCATCGACGGGGTCAGCACCGACGGGATGACGCACCTGGAGGCCCAGAACAAGATCAAGTTGGCCACCCACAAACTGGCACTGTCCATGCTCAAGTAAACACCCCCCCCCCCCCCCCCCCCACACACACACACACACAGACCCCCACCCACACCCACTCCCACACACTGCCTTATCACAACACCACCCTCTGAACATCCAAACATTTGTCTTTCTAGATCAAGACGCCCTGCACCGGTTCCCACGGCAACCCCACGCATGGACTCCCCCATGCCCGTCATCCCCCACCAGAAGGTAAAGCCCCACCCCCCACCCCCACCATCATAAAACAATCACAGAACCTCAACGTGCAGATCAGCTGTTCGTCTGTTTGTGTCCTGTCTGTTTGTCCAAGTTCTACAATACAAACACAGTGTCCTGCTGCCCCCTAGTGGAAGATATGTACAGTACAGCTGCAGAACACAGAGGTCAAAGGTCAGGAGGAGAGACAAACAACACCATCTATCTATGATAAGATAAAATAGCAGCAAATACAAAAATAAAGTGCAGGGAAGACTATTCATATATGACAAATATTTATTCTATTTTTATTCTTATTTTTATTTTTATTTCTGTATCTGATTTCATTATTTTTTTCCTTTTTGTTCATTGTGTTACTTTTTTTTTTTTTTTTTACTATTCATCATTTTCTTGAATATTTTGTTCATGTTTTTACTTATTTTGTTGCTTGT
>NC_043975.1:4643608-4726108 GCF_902148855.1 Sphaeramia orbicularis
AGGTGTCAGAATGTGGAATTCTTTGACTATGGAAGAGAAAAGCTGTACAAATATTTGTCAGTTTAAGAGGTTGTATATGGAAAGAATAGAGAAGCTTTATAAAAGCACATAATGAAATAATTTAACTTATGGATTTGTATTTGCATTGACTATCATGTAAACAGTTTTTTTACTGTAATAGCTGTAACGGCAACCTATCTGATGGAAGCAGATGTTTCAAGAAAGGGGCAGGTATTAGAAGTTTTCTTCATCCTGCTCCTTTCCAATCATTTAGATTGGAATGAATAAATAAATGAATGAAAAGTTTTGGCTACCAGGGTATGTGTGGAATCTGTTTTGATGTTAGATGGCTGTTTCTAGAGTTGGACTGACTGGATGTTTCTCAGAGGCAGGACTAGGTCACTTCCTGTTTGCCCTGGTTTTTCTGTATTGTGAAGGAATAAAAATTCAACAGCGCTGAGTCTGTTCTTCTAGAGCATCCTCAAATGAAAGAGGCGCTGCTTGGCCTTCTGACCAGGTGTGAGGTGCTCAAAGTCCAGGTCAGGTCTTCAGATACAGGAACGGCTGAAACTGACAACAAGCTCCAGGTGGTGAAGGTAATACAGACAATTTCTGGACCTCCTCCCTCTAGGCTGTTGTTATCGTTGCATGTCAGACCCACTTTGATTGTTTTGGGACTGCAGTCGTGAGTGGAAAGGGACTAGTGGAGTGGACTAAGTCTAGCCTTGGGGGATGTCGTTGTTAAGGATGATAGTGCAGGAGCTGACTATGCTTCTGGGGTTTCTTGGTTAAAAAAAATCCTCGATCCACTGACAGTTTGTTGAGGCTGATGGAGTTAAAGATTAAGTTGAAGTGCATAAGTATCATCGTGGTGTAAGTGAAGGGGTTTTCCTGAGTGACTGGGCTGTGTGATGTGATAGTCTGATGGTGTTATTTGTTGGTCTGTCGGCCTTGAGGGTACACTGGTGTTGACTGTTATCAGAGGAATACAAGCTTTGATGTGGTTCAGGAGATATTTCCTGAAACACTTCATGATTACTTGTTCAAGAACAACCAGACGGTAATTATTCAGGAACTTCTGATGCTGTTCTTAATTGTATACGACTAAAGTCTGGGCATAGAAGGCTTTATAATGTGATCTTATTTACTTTCTAGTAGGGCTGCATGATTAATCGTTAAAAGATCGCATTCTCAGTTCACACATGTACTCGATCTCATTTCTAAACACGGACGATTCTTAAGCATTTCATTTCACAGGCTGCATTACAAACGAATGCCCACAAACGCAGACCTGCCACCTCCTCCCTCAACCAATGGTAAGCGTCTTTACAACACGTTAACCTGCTGCTGTCGGCTGTAGGTGAGTGAGGAAAGAGTGAATAACAGCGGAGGAATGTCTGCGGTTAAGAGAGTGAAATGGATGAAAACCCCAGTGGTAGTGGTCAGAGTCACCCGCCTGAACTCGTGCCCCATAAAAGTTCGTATTCGTCAGTGTTAATCTCATGTCCATCTTCTTTTCTGTCATCCAGATCCAAGTGTGTTTTCATTTCACTTCTCTGACTTCTGTGCTGCTGTTCTTCTTCTCCTTTTCTTTTCTTTGCAGGTGAGGATAACTCTGCCTTTAACCAAGAATCAAAAGTCTCGCCCTCTCCAAAAATTTTATATTAAAAAAAATTCCATTGTGCTGGCTGGGAAGTTTCTTTGCACTCCAAACTTTCACAGATCAGCTGATGTCACTTAGCAACCGTGACCATAAGTGACCGGACTACTTGCGGAGTGATATGAAAGATGGTAAAAGAACCCATTTTCCTTGACAGTGGTGCAATAAAGATTTTTTGAAAAAAATCATGCCAGAGAATCGTGATCTAAATTCTGAGCAAAATAACTGTGATTCACATTCTTGCCGGAGTCGTGCAGCTTACTCTCTAGTGTTTTCTGTTAATTCTGTTTTGATGTAGCGGGACAATCCAAGTTTTGTTTGGTGGTTTTCATCCAGATGTGGTAAATTTGCGATGCTAGTCTGGTCTACCTTCCCAAACCACAGTTCTGAATACCGCTCAGGAATAACAAAAACCAAAGTCGTCACCAGTGATGTAAGATCAAAACTTCGGACTTCCATCAACTTCTCATATCATTTGTCTGAAGGAAACAACAGTTCACTGATTGACCTCATTTTGTCAAACACAAGACTTTTTGTTGCAGAAACAACAAAGATCTGTAAACCGTTTAATTATTTCAAGGGAAACTGAAAAAAAATGCTTATATCTTTCCAGTCATTAGATCACCCCAAAGTAAACACAATGAACCACTGAAAAAGCAAACACAGCTGCTGATTTACCAATGCATGTTCAACTGGTTTTTTCCATTAATTTGCAGTGAACAAAAGAGCAGTTTTGTTTTTTTCACAAAAACACTAAACTGCTGTATCACCAAACAAAGAAAAATTGGGCCCAGTCTGTAGCAACCCTGGGTGAATGAAGGTGATGAAGTATTTATTTGATTGAAACCTTGTCTCCATTCATCAACTCTTTTAAACTGTGGTCAAACTGGAGCACACTTAAAAGCCATAGAACAAACAAAAAGAATATGTTACAATGCTTTCACTTTGTCAAACAAACATTATGAGCCTAATTGTTTTTCTGTGCTATCATTAAAGCTGCAGGAGACTTTTGTGACCAATTTTTCATCAGATCTGCCAAACCTCAGTCCTGTCCTCAGTATCATGAATCTGTAAGTCTGTCCGTCATTACTCACCTGAATCTCTTGCATTACGGTGAACAATTTCTAAATTCCGTCCACCATAAACAAACCATGTGTTTACAAACAGAGCCAGGAGGGAACTCGGGCATCTTCGGAATTTTGTTTTCGACGTGCATTGTGGGAAACGGAGGTTCGCGCAGCCACCTGACAGCGGCAGCTGCTATAGACACCACACGAAAACGGCAGGAACTCCCTTCCCTTTATGCATATTCCTCCAGCCGTTTCTGCATCGTGGTTGTTTCATCCATATAATATTATATGGTTGCGCTGCTGCTGCAGGCAGCTGTGTGAACTTCCGTTTCCCACAATGCACATTGCAACAAAATTCCGAAGATGCCCGAGTTCCCTCCCGGCTCTGAATGTAAACAAATGGTTTGTTCTGGTGGATGGAGCGTAGAAATTGTTCACCGTATGCAAGAGATTCAGGTGAGTAATGACAGACTAACAGATTCATGATACTGAGATATGACTGAGGTTTGACAGATTGTATTGAAAATTGGTCATGAAAGTCTCCCGCACCTTTAAACCCAAATTTTGTTTTAATCAGCCTCAAAATGACACTTTAATTTACATCAAATCATGGATGTTTGGTTTATATCCTTTCAGTGAAGTGACAGTCTTAGGGTAGCTAACCTAATCATATTAATGCCAGTAATCACCTTACAGGGGCTTTATATAGTATTTCTACTCGCAAATACTTTTTTTAAAAATTCCCTGAAATTATCATTTGACATCAGCAATCAGTTTATCCACAGTTCAGACTAAACTGTGACAGTTCTGACCTGTTTGTTGGATTCAAAACAGATCTTTAGTTCAGCTACTGACAACACAAACAAGCAGAAAACAGAGGTGATTTATGGTTTTACTGTGGCTGTTTTCAGTCTAAAAACAGAGCTAAGCTAACAGAGCTAAGCTACAGAGCTATAATGTAAACTATCAGCTGGTGCACCATAAGTGTGTATGGGTTTTAGTTTGAAGAAACTTGATTCCATAATACAGATATGTGTAAACAATGAGCTTTATACTCTATTCAGTGACTGATAGTCTGTGGATACATAGGGTTGGTTGTTTATGTTTTTTTTAGTCCCACATATATTCTGGTACCAGAATGCCCACCTGCTGGTGAGAGTTTGGAATATCAACACTACATAGAACCACTTTAATGACATTTGTCATTTGTGGCAGTTGGGTAAAAGAAGGGGATCTCTATGTTAAGCTCGGGTTCCTGTAGGCCCAAATAACAGAAAGTGGGGGTTCGTCCGGGAGCCTAACACTCTGATAATCACCTGAACCCAATAAAGACCCAGTGTTACTTTGTGTCAGTTCCCAAATGAAATTTCTCTATCTGACCTTTCTTAGGTGATTTATCACCATATATTTTAATATTATCCTCTGTACTTTGCAATTTTTACTATAAATTATGTATTTTCATAAATTTAATTTCATATATTAAATTTAGATATTCATGGAAACTCATTAATTCAAAGATTATTATATCAAAACAAAGAAAGCTGTAGTAAAAGTGACCTTTTTCAGTAAAATCTATCATGAACTGAACATAAACCCAGTGTGTCCTCCACTGTCATTGATCCAACTCCATGGGTTTTACTGGTGAATCAATGTTGGAGAAGATGACTTTCACTCATAAAGACCTACTGCTGCTTTTGAGGCAGTTCCAAATGAGTTTTTCTCTATTTCTACCTTTCTTAACTGATTTATCAACAATTTTTTTCATAATATTGTCCTTTGTATTTGCATTTCTGCTGTAAATCACATATGTTTCTCTATTTATTCCAGATCATGTAGATGTTCATGAAAACGCAGAGTAAATTTCCAGTTAATTGAATCAAACCAGGGAAAAAATGAAGAAAAAGTGACTTTTTCAGCAAAGATATTGCTAACTGAATAGAAAAACAAGTGTGTCCCCTACTGTTCACGATCCAACTCCTGGTTTTACTGGTGAATCAATGTTGTAGAGATGACGTGTTTCCACGGTAACTACAGAGCTCTGAACGTCCCAATGGGTCATATCTGATGACCATGAAAAGACAAAGAACTGTATTTTACACCATTATTGACATGTATTGATAGAGTAGTGGGATCAACAGGTTTAAACAGTTTAGATCAGTAATGGTTTTGGTAAAAACAGGGGGTGTTTGGGTCTTTATGGGTTAATGCCAGGTGTCAAACATGCGGGCCCGGTGCCTGATCCGGCCCGCCAAAGTGTCCATCCGCCCTTGGGATGATTTGTGAAATGCAAAAATAAGATATTAACAATCCTTTTAGTTCAGGTTCCACATTCAGACCAAGTCAATCTCCAGTGGGCAGGACCAGTAAAACATGATCATAATACCATAGAAATAATGACACCTCCAAATGTTCTCTTTGTAAATGTAAGTATTTTTATGTATTTACACTAAAACAAAGTATAATTTTGCAAAAAATGTGAAATAACCTGAAGAAATATGAACAACCTGAAATGTCTTAAGAGAAGTAAGTACAATTTTAAACAAGATTCTGTCTGTTACTAAATGGTTTGTGTGTTTGTAGATCCACTGTGATCTGTAAGTTATAAAGTACATGTGTAAATGATTAACTGAGGCAGAATATTGTTAAAATTACACTTTTTTTCAGTTTGTTCATGTTATTCACATCTTTTGAAAGGATAGTTTGTAGATACACTGAAAAAAATAGGGGGTGTTTATTTACTTAGGAAAACTTAGGAAAAGTATTTGCACTTAGAATTGTAAGTAAATTCTACACGGATGATCATCAAGTAAACTTTACCTGCGGATATATGTTTATTTTACTAGCAAACCTCAGGTAATTTACTGATGATTATTAATATGGTCATTGAATTTACTTTCTCCTTCTTTGTAAGTTTTACTTACAGTCTGACTGCTTTAAACTAAAAAATGCTAATGCTAATGGACCCAAGCTGATGGTTTTTCAAGGTAATTTTCAAATACTGTAATGTTTTGGTAAAACAAAGTTACCAGAGAGTGAACATTGGTTACACTTCTCAACAGTGACATTTACTTTCATAAAACAATGCATGTTAAAAACAGCATAGACTGTCTGACAGCAGCACAGACCATTCAGTCCTGGTGTCAAACTGAAATATTCCTTCCACCCAGTTCACTCAGATCCTCTCCCCTACAGGCAGAACTGGAGTCATAGAACTACAGAACAGCAACCTTGCTTTAACAAATATTTACAACTTGCAAGGTAGCGCACCGTCACATGACACAAGGACACTGTAAACTATGTGAGTCACATGACTCGGCATAAACTGCCCCATTACAATCAGTGTGGCTCACTACAATACTTTTTGTAACTTTTATTAATGGACAATATAAAGTAACATTTACACAACATTTTACAGATTTTTTCTGCAGTTTACTTTGTCTATTAAAACTTACTTGGTATTTCTAAGTTCATATGTCATGACTATAACCTTTGAATATTATGTGAAAGTACATAATACAACTGACTCTTCCCACACAGTTTATTTTCTACACAAATGACATATTTAGTTTTACTTGAATAATTCCAGTTCTCACTGATACTTACAATTAGAAAATAAAAATTGTGACAGATAACCTAATAAATATTACTGCACCAAAAAATATTTTTTTCAGTTTATAAACCTTTTCATAATGTAAATTTACTTTTTTCGCTCTAAAAACATAGAGAAAAGTTTGGAGTTGACTTTATTTATATATTGTTATTATTTCACTGGTCGGCCCACTGCAGATCAAATTTAGCTGAATGTGGAACTGAACTAAAGGAGTTGACAGCCTGGGTGAACGTGCTAACAGACATGTTCACAGTTAGGGTAACATAAAGTTGCATTAGCCCATGTTTACATCCCAGTCCTAGTAACTGAATATGCTGATAGTCTAAACTCATTAACAACACAAGAAACACAACATGAAATAAAAGACCGACAAACCTTTTGCTCATATCATCGAGATGCTAAGTCTTCAGGTTATTAGCAATTCAAAAACCCATTGAAAGCATAAATATGATGAAACATTTGATTATGACCTTACAGTTTCACTGTTTTATGGCACTTCATAGCACTGGCCTTTCAAAATAAGACCCAATCTCCACAGTAATGAGACGATTAATGACTTGGCCTCATTAAAACTATTATCAAACCAATAACCGTTAACCTTGACAAATATGTACCTGAACTGAAGGTTGTTGACGCCGTCCCTTATTTTTTTCCTCCACATTTCCTCCTTTCGGTCCTAACATGTGTGGCCCACGTGTCATCATGGATTCATCTCAGTTCGGTTTGTTCCAAGTGCTTTACCGTCCGCCGTGGTTCGCACTAAGCCTTCGCCCAGAATCTGTCACTCGTCGCAGACATCTTTCTCAATGGGTGGATTGACCCGCAGACGGCGGCGTCCAGATGGAGGCCTTTCAGGATGAGTCCAGTGATTTGTCCTGATGAGATGAAGGCAGTTGAGTCCAAGAGCCTCTATCAGGGATTCTACACAGGATCCCACTTTAAATTAGAGTCAGTTAATTGTCTTTTCACAAATTAATGACCATCATTAATCTCTTAGCTTGAGTGTGAAACCAGTCTTGTTTTTTAATGAAAGACACGTTTTTTTTTTTTTTAAGGCTGGGTTTGAATGAGATTGAGAACCCCAAACACCAGGTCCGACAGTTTCATACAGTAGAGTTGAAACAGGTTTGGATTCTGTGACCTGTAAAGACCACCAGGCAAAAGACACAGGAAATATTAGCTTTAGAAATATAATGTACAGGGGTGGATCAGAAGAAATGGAAGGGGGTGTGTGTGTGTGTGTGTGTGTGTGTGTGGGGGGGGGGGGGGGGGGGGGGGGTGCAGGATAATAGTGGGGTCCAGGGTCAGATCCAGGCTGGGGCTTCAAGGGAGCAAAGTGAAGCAAAATTAACATTATTAATGCTTCAATCACATAGAACTGTATTTTATTTAATACCTCCGCCCCAAGGAGGTTATGTTTTTGCCAGGGTTTGTTTGTTTGTCTGTTGTCTGTCCGTTAGTGTGGCAACATAACTCAAAAAGTTATGGACAGATTTGGATGAAATTTTCCAGGGTTTGTGGGAAATGGGATAAGGAAGAAATGATTAAATTTGGTGGTGATCGGGGGTGGGGGGGGGCCCCACGGGGGGGCCACTGATCAGCCTTGGCGGAGGTCTGCGCTCTCGAGTTGCTTCTAGTTCATTCATATTATTGTAGACTCATAAAATGAATACAGTGTTCAACCTCACTAATGTGACCACTGTTGGAACCAAAGCAAAGACTTGGTTTTAAACAAAAGTTGTCCTCAGTTATGGCATTGAATTCCATTACATTCCACATAATGTAAAATTAGAAACATCAGGGTACAGTAGAGCAGTGTTTTTCAAACTCGGGGTTGGGACCCCACGTGGGGTCGCCTGCAATTCAAATGGGGGTCACCTAAAATTTCTGGTTACCTCCACCAAAGAGGTTCTGTTTTTGTCACGCGTGGTTTGTATGTCTGTGTGCGAGATAACTCAAAAAGTTATGGAGGATTTGGATGAAAATTTCAGGAAATGTTGATACTGCACAAGGAACAAAATGATTAAATTTTGGTGGTGAGTGGTGGGGGGGGGGGGGGGGGGGGGGGGGGGGGGGGCGGGGGGGGGCTGTCTTTTCTAGAAAAGCACTCGTACAGCGCAAACCTCCACCTAGGCAGATCAGTGGGCCCCCGTGCCCCCCACCCCACCCCACCTCACCCCACCCCTGATCACCACCAAGATTTAATCATTTGTTCCTTGTGTCAGTATCAACATTTCCTGAAATTTTCATCCAAATCTGGGGCACTGATCTGCCGTGGCGGAGGTTTGCACTCTGAGTGCTTTTCTAGTAATTATAATAATGGATTAGATTTCTATAGTGCTTTTCTATAAATGCATACTCAAAGTGCGTACAGTGGATCTATTATTCCACCTCCACCGAACATTCATATGCATTCATACACCAGTGTGAGTAGCAGCACTGGAGGCAAGGAGGGTGAAGTGTCTGGCCCAAGGATACAACAGGACATGACTAGGGACAGAGCGGGATTCAAACCACCAACCTCCTGAGCCATGGCCGGCCCCTAATTGATTAAAAAAACCCAAAACAATCTTACTAATAAAAATACATGTTGAGTTGACGGAGACAATCACAGTCCATAACAGACAAACTGTGGTTGTGAAACTGCAGCACTGTGGTTCTGTTTATGTCACATGTTCATTGTGGTCAGTTTCAGATGCTGCAGCTCTTTCATAATTCATAGTTTCAGTTCTTGTTTGTTCAGTATTAATTGTCCTCCTTGTAAATCACAGCTGGACTGACTGTACATATCCTGACCAAGGAAAATCCAATTCTCCCTTTGTGCAGAAATCTACACCTGGATTACTGCCTCCGTCCAGAATAATATACATTATACAGACTAAATGTCCTCTAAATTAATGTTTATTTGCAGCACAGTATTGCAAACTATTACATGATCAAAACACATTAATTTTAGTAAAAAAAAATATCTGGGGTCGCCAGAAATTTGTGTTAAAATAGGGTCAGCAGCCAAAAAAGGATAGAACCAGTGCAGTAGAGGTGTAGGCCTGTGTTTGACGACTTTGTGTCTGTGTTCAGACATATTTCATATTCAGTCCATGCACTTCTATAGTTCTATTATAATACATTCAGACCTTCTGTGGCGGCCCGTTGGTTTTCATCCAGACCCAAATGCTGTTGAATAGACAGTTGTCTCTTCAGGATTAGATTTAACTCCCTTTAGACTTTTGTCATAAATGGCGTGTGCATAGCAGACCCCCACCCCCCCCAATACAAGATAGAGGAGAGCCTTGGGGCGATTAATTTGCAATTTAATTAATGTGGATGGATAACTCAGTAAGTACAGCTACAGTCTACCATAGGGGAGACCGGGGTTTGGATCCACGGCAGGAGCAGTTATAGTATTTTTCAATATTTTACATGTTCAAACAGTAGGGGGTGGGGGTGGGGGTGTCAGTAGGTAAATCCACCACTGATGTAATAAAGATATACATCAGTTGTATTTAAAGCAATGATTACATGAACTCAGTTTACTCCATAATATGGAATATTAGTACATGAAGAGACCGTCAGCACATAATTTGAAGAACTTACTGTCAAATCTGTGTCACCGTAACACAGGGCTCTCAGACTCATTTCTTTCCGGGGCCAACTTCAGCCCGATTTGTTCGCAAGTGGGCCGGACCAGTTGAAATAATAGCATAATAATCCATAAATAATGACAAACTCCAAATTTTTGTCTTTCTTTTAGTGAAAAAAACTCCCACGAAATTATGAAAATACTTACTTTTATGTTTATGTTTTATGTTTATGCATTTGCAGACGCTTTTTTCCAAAGCGACTTACAGGGGAAAACCAGTCAAATCACTCAATCAATCAAATTTTATTTATATAGCGCCAGATCGCAACAAAAAAGTTATCTCATGACACTTTATATAGAGTTGGTCAAAACCAGACTCTAAGCCAATTTACAGAAACCCAACAGAATCCTCCAGGAGCAAACACGTGTGACTGGTGACAGTGGCGAGGAAAAACCTTCCCTTTAACAGCAGAAACCTGGAGCAGGACCCAGACTCCTGGAGGAAAATATAAACTATCCAAACAGTGGCAGCGGCAGCTCGACCATATGATATGATATGGATGAAACAAACACGATGCGGAAACGGCTGAAACGCAAAAAAACAGCTGGAGGAATATGCATAGAGCAAAGGGAGCTCCTGCCGTTTCCGTGTCGTGTCTGTAGCTGCTGCCGTCAGGTGGCTGCATGAGCCTCTGTTTCCCACAATGCACAGCGCAACAAAATTCCTCAGATGCCCGAGTTCCCTCCTGGCTCTGTTTGTAAACACATGGTTTGTTTCTGGTGGATGGCACTAAAGAAACTGTTAAAGGCGGCCATACACTGTGCGATTATTTCGATCGTTGCACGCAGCTTCATCTCAAACTGTGCGAATCATTCGTAAGGTCAGACTCACGATTCCTGTTCTCACACTGCACGGACCGATGCTCGTATGCGACCTGACTGCTCACACTGTAGGACCATATACCACAGGACGCACGACACGTTTGAGTGTTGTATCCGGAAATACAACGTTAAAATACCAAGGAATCCGCAAGTGCATAGACGATTGTGTATTGGCGTGAGTCACGAAATGGTAGTGCTAAACAACAACCAACAAGCTGCTTTGGTAATATGTGCCATTATCTGTGGGGAATCAAAAAAGAAGAAAAGACGGGTGACGTGTTTGGTGCAGGAATTGGTTGTCCAGATGTGGGACAGTATTGGCTGTCAGTCCTACAGCAAAGGGAACTAGAGGTAGCTTCAAAAGCTAAACTGCACTAGGCCAATAGCCAGCTACTATTAGCTTAGAATTAGCTTACAGTAGCTGGCTATTATTGTGTTCGCGCATGCACAGTGTGAGAATTTGAGGCACATCGGTTCGTGGCACTGCTTTGACAGTACGATACACTCACGAGGAGCGAGCAGGATTCCAAACAGCTCTGTTTTCCTTGCGAACACACGATTGCTGGTCGTGAGGTGGTCGTGAGGTGCTAATCGCTTCTCTTTACCCCATGTACACTGCACGAAGCACGACACACGATTAGAGGCACATCTGGCCCGATCCCAGAAATAGTCGCACGAGTGAGAAATTGTCTCTAAACTCGCACAGTGTAAGGCCGCCTTAATGCAAGAGATTCAGCTGAGTAATGACAGACAGACTGACAGATCCATGATACTGAGGATAGGACTGAGGTTTTGACAGATCTGATGAAAAACTGCGCACGAAAGTCTCCAGCACCTTTAAACTGAATGCTAAAACGGACTGGCAACCATGGAGCGAATAGAACACCGGGGTCATGTGATCCCTTTTCTTGGTTCCTGTTAAAGTTCTTGCTGCTGCATTTTGCGCAGACCGTAGGCGATTAGCAGCTTTTTGGTTAAAACACATAAACACTGCAATAATCAATTGCAGGAGGAAACACAAGCATGTGCGATCATCTCCATTTCAGGTTTTGAAATCACAGACCTCAGCTTTTGAAAGATTTCAAACTGACTAATAACTCCCAAAAGTATTGGTCCTGTCAACTTGCTGAGATATGAATGTGGAGATGGGACTATTGCTCAACTGTAGGAACCAAATAGGACAGGTAAAAAAACAGCTTAATTTGTCAGAACTGTGCAGATACACACACACACACACACACACTCTCTCTGAGCCCTTCCAGTGTTATGATATAAAAGTAAAGATATAAGAGTAAATTCTGCAGACTTTCCTCAGGAGAACAAGGTTATTATCGTTAACGAAAACTAACGAAACGACGAAAACTAGAATTGTAAAAACATTTTCGTTACTGAAATAAATAAAAACTAATTAAAAGAAAAAAAACGATAACTAAGTGAAACTGTATTGTGTGTTTACAAAACGAACTAAACGTATAAAAATTCTGGATAAATTACCTTCGTTTTTGTCTTTGTCAATGTCGGATTGATATGAAATCAATTTATTTCCCTCAAGCAATTTTAGCTGGTGGCTCCATATGATATTTAACTGTCCGTCACTTCTCGTCACTTGTCGTTTAGTCATCTTTTCATCCCCACTCTACCTGGAAACATGGAGACTAAAGTTGGGAGAAAGGAGCAGAGTCCTGTCTGGGATTTATTTGAATATGACGACAGAGAAGAAGAGAAAACAAAAAAAACCTGAAACTAAACTAAAACTAAGCATTAGAAAATAATGAAAACAAAAAAAAAACTAGCAAACGTGCTCTAAAAACGAAATAAAACGAACTGAATTAGAGAAAAAAAAGCCAAAACTAAATAAAACTAAACTATAATGAAAAATCCTAAACTATTAGAACCTTGCAGGAGAAGCACTGTCTCTACAAACAGTGTTGTGGGATTTTTTCATGCAGACATCAGAGGCTTTACTGTCTGAGCGCCAACTACCGTTTCCAGGGTCAAAGGTCACCGCAGCCCCTGAACATCTGCCTTTCTCATATCACTTAATCATACCGATCCCCTACGAACACTTAAAGTCCAGCTCCTCCTCAAACCGAACCCTCCGACAAACAAACACATCCTTCCTGCGTGGACGCTGTGTGTTTTCACTGCCGTTTCATATTTTTATTCCTTTTCACTCTTTTATACACTTTTTTATTGGTTTCATTTTGCTTTTGTCAAGTTTTTTAATAGAGTTTTGTAGAGTTTTGAGACAAAGTCGACCCAAAACCATCTACTGATCTAAATGGTTTAATATCTGCTGATCTACTAAATGTATCAATGCATGTGAATAATTGGTGTAAAATACAGTTTTTCATCTTTTCATGGTCATCAGATATGACCCATGTGGACGTTCAGAGGCTCTGTAGTTACCATGGAAACACCGTCATCTTCTACAACATTGATTCACCAGTAAAACCCATAGAGTTGGATCAATGACAGTGGATGGACACACTGGGTTTATATATATTAAATATATATTAAAATCCACATAAATGGACAGAAATTATTTTTTTTTTAAAGTGTACAGAATAATAAATAACATGAAAAAAGAAGCAAAAACAGACTGAAATTAAATAAAAAAGAATAAAATAAGGAACAAAATTAACCAAAAAAATAATAATAATTAAAATGAACAAAAATGAATAAGAAATTCTACAAAATAATAAATAACCGTATAAATTAAGGAACAAAATGAACAAAAAAGTAATGAATTAAATGAACAAAACGGATGTAAGACTGAAACATTGATCCACAGTAAAACCATAGAGTTGGATCAGTGGCAGTGGATGGACACACTGGGTTTATATATATTAAATATATATTAAACATCCACATAAATGGACAGAAATTATTATTTTTTTAAATGTACAGAATACTAAGTAACATGAAAAAAGAGCAAAAACAGACTGAAATTAAGTAAAAAAGAATAAAATAAGGAACAAATTACCAAAAAATAATAATAATAATAATAATTAAAATGAACAAAAATGAATAAGAAATTCTACAAATAATAAATAACATATAAATTAAGGACAAAATGAACAAAAAAGTAATGAATTAAATGAACAAAACGGATGTAAGACTGAAACATTGATCCACCAGTAAAACCCATAGAGTTGGGATCAATGACAGTGGATGGACAACACTGGGTTTGTGTTCAGTTCATGACAGATTTGACTGAACAGTCACTTTTTCTTCAGTTTTCTCTGTTTTTGTTATAATAACCTTGAATTTACACCACAGAACTAGTTCTAGGTCTTAAGGGCTTAATTTTCTTGATTATTTTTATCCATTGTCTCTGTTTTTTGTTCATGCAAAAGTTTTTTTCTTTATTTTTGTTTCTTTTTTTTGTTTTTATGGCTAATTAATCTTGATTATTTTTCGTTTGGTTAATTTCTTTATTATTTTGTTGTCTTTCTTTCTTCTTTATAAATCATGTCATATTCCACAGAAACTGGTTCTTGGTCTTTTAGGTGTCTGTTATTTTGTTCATGTAGAAGTTTTCTCCGTATTTTTTTTTTCTTTTTTTTGTTTTATATGGTTAATTATCTTGATTGTTTTTCAGTTTTGGTTAATTTTCTTTATTATTTTGTTTGTTTCATTTCTTTCTTTTTTTTTTTTTTTTTTTTTTATAAATCATGCATATTCCACAGAACTGGTTCTTGGTCTTTTAGGTGTCTATGTTATTTTGTTCATGTAGAAGTTTTCTCCTCATTTTTTGTTCTTTTTTTTGTTGTTTTTATGGTTAATTTACATAAAATATGGCTTTATTTATCCTACTGCAGCAACATCAAGTAACAAACAAGTGCAGAGAAAAACCACGAATGAGTGAAAAATGAAATATAAAGAGAAACATCAGAAATTTGGTGTTTATTTAAATATAGAATTAGAATTAAAACTAATATTATTTACATATTTACATAATTGTCTTGATTATTTTTCAGTTTTGTGCATTTCTTTCTTGTACTGTCTGTTTTCTTTCTTTCTTTTATATAAATCATGTGTATTACCTACAAACTGCACCTTGGTCAATATTTAAAGTCCCGTCGTCTTTCTGACCAAACCCTCCATCAAACAAACAAGACACACACACATCCTTCCTTCATGGACGGTGTGTGTGTTGTTTTTATTGCGGTTGTGCGTTCAAACACACAACATATCCGATCTCGTGACGTAGGTGTTCTGGCGATCGATAAGAGGATCACAAACTGGGTCTGCACTTATACAACAGTAGTATTAACACAAACAGCAAAACTAATACCACGCACTAAACAAATACCAGCTCTGTGTTTACCCCCCCGCGCTTTTCCTTTTTCAGGTTAAATAAGTTTTGTTTCCTCTGGGCTTATGTCGTCCCTGAATCAGCTCAGGAATTCAGCGTAATGATCGTTAGCTTTGGCTAAATCCAAGCGACCCCATTTTTCAGGTCATTCTTACTGACGTGTGCACGATATTACAGTTAGAGATGAAGGACACAAAAGAACAGGATCAACAAACTGAGCCCAAGACATAATACATGCATTCATATTAGAAACACTATGTAAAGTACTGCAGAGAATCCTGCTTTAAAACTTTTAGAACCACATCATTATAATCACACACAACAACATTTTTGTGCATATTATATATATTTATTTTAATTTATCATATTGATATTTGTCTACTACATATTGTACAAATTACTGTACTAATTTTTAAAATAGTATTTTAATATGATATTTGGTAAATATATACAGGGTGGGGAAGCAAAATTTACAATATTTGAGGCAGGGATTGAAAGACAGTGTATGACCAGTTAGTTTATTGAAAGTCATGAGAATTTATTTGCCACAAGAAAACTGACACATAATAGAAAATGTTTTTATTCTATGTGTCCTCCTTCTTTCTCAATAACTGCCTTCACACGCTTCCTGCAACTTGCGCAAGTGTTCCTCAGATATCGAGGTTGACAACTTCTCCCATTCTTCTTTAATAGTATCTTCCCGACTTTTGGTAATAGTTCTGCTCATAGTCATTCTCTTCTTTCCATTATAAACAGTCTTATGGACACTCCAACTATTTTTGAAATCTCCTTTGGTGTGACGAGTGCATTCAGCAAATCCACACACTCTTTGACGTTTGCTTTCCTGATTACTCATATGGGCAAAAGTTTCTGAAAAGGTATGGATAATAGTGTTAGGTATGATTATGACATCAGTATATGTTTGGGTTCAAAACAACTGACGTAGTGCCTGCTGAGAAAAAACAAAAAATTCATTGTAAATTTTTCTTCCCCACCCTGTTTAAACAAAACAATGCAAAGTGTCCAGCTGCTGTAGAAAGATATAGATAAAAATACAAAATATGTTAAAACTACTAAAAATAAGAATAATATAAGATATACTAGAACTGATAAAACAAAAAAGATAAACAGTAAAAGGATAAATAAATCTAAAACATAACCAGAATATACAAATAAGTCACACACACCAGTGCAATAGGTGCATCTTTAAAAGAGATTATATATATATATATATATATATATATATATATATATATATATATATATTATATAATATACACACACACATACACACGGAGCAACTGTAACACTCAACAATTTTCCCCTGGGACTAATAAAATATTCTGATTCTGTTAAATCATGAGAAAAAAATGTGTCAAGTCATCGTGTTTTAAAAAGTAAATAAACAGCCAGTTGTAGTAGAAGTACATTTAATCACAGTATGAACACTGACCTCTACTGTGTCTTTATTTAAATAGAGTTTATAAGTTAAAAAAAAAAGTAGATTTTTTTTTGTCTCATATTTTTTTACAGATATCTACTGTCAACAGAATTCCTTGTATGTGTTACGTTGAAATACAGATGATTCTGATTCAGTTCTGTTTTTATTGTGTTATTGAAAACATACCCATTTTTATCCTTCGTTATTTACTTACAGGGTGCGTATGTAGTATTTATACTTTCAACATATTGGAAAAAAAAATGAGCTAAAATTCTCTTTCATATTGTTTAGAATAAAGAGCCGTGAAGTTCATGCCAAAGATACCAATGTATTGGATTGTAGAAAAATTAGCCTTTTTTTATTTCTAGCGTCAGGCCGGTGGATTTATGTGACCACTAGAGGGAGCAGTGAGTCACTGTTGGTCTGTAATGGTGAGGAAAACTAACACTAAGGCTGAGTCTAGATTGAAAACTGATAAGAAACAACTGTCTTTCTAGCTTTGAGCTAAACTTATCATCAGTGTTGTGATGAGAACCATAAGAAACAACTTTTAGAGTCAAAGAAAAGAAGTGGTAAAAATAGAAGCTGTGGTTTTTTTCCACTGGACTCAGCTGTAAATGTACAGAATGGAGTTCGATGGTTAAATGTCAGCGTTTCTTCTACACGGGTGGGTTTGATTCTGAGGCTTATGAAGGTATAAAGAGTTATTATGGGATGTACTTATTGTTGCTAAGTTGTCGTTTGTTGCTCAATGGTTCAGACTGAACTGTGACACTTCTGACCTTGTTTGTTGGATTCAAAGTGAACAGAAAACAGGTGATTAGTGGTTTTACTGTGGCTGTTTTCAGTCTAAAAACAGAGCTACCAGAGCTAAGCTAACAGAGCTATAATGCTGCATTCCAGTCCACCCGTAACCCATGTTTTTCCATCCTTCTACAGGTGAAAATGCACTGGAATGTCAGTCAAACTTGTGACTTCCCACCCGTGAACTTGTATTAGATCCATGTTCTCCCAGTTCCAAGTTCTGACGTCACGTAGCAATGGCAGCCCCCGTGGATGTGGTGTTTATACAAATTGTTTATTAAAACAAGGTATTGCTCTGATATTATTTATCTGCAAATGTTCTGCAGAATCAGCAGCTGCTCTAGTTTTAGCTAGTTTTCAGTCCATTGAGTGCAAGAATAAAATAATACCAAATATGTATCTAAATGTAAATAACAAAATAAAAGGTAGAACAGCTTCTCTTGCCTTATACGCCGTTTTTCCTCCTCTGTTTCCCTCAAATAAGCAAAGAACAAACACCTCTGGGATAGAAATGACTGTAAATGAACATAACATACGGTCTGCCATCCTGGTTTGTTTACATCTAACTCCCACAATTCCTTGAGCTCAGGCAGTTTGGCGTGACTTGCCTGGAATGTTACAAAGTTGTGAGTCGTGATTTGAAGTCATGACTTACGGGCTCAAAAATGGCCTGGAACGCAGCATAAGCTAACAGAGCTAAGCTAACAGAGCTATAATATAAACTACCAGCTGATGTGAAGATTCTAAGACAGTTTTATTTTGAGCAACTGTTAAAATAAGTGTCTGAGTTTTAGTTTGAAGAAGAAATCTTAATAATACCATAATTCAGATGTGTGGAAACTGAGCTCTATACTTTATTCAGGGAATGTGGAATATGGATCCTCCATAAAACCGTTGATCCATCCATGGTCTTCCGCTTATCTGGGGCCGGGTCGTGGGGGTAACAGTCTTCGCAGGGATGCCCAGACTTCCCTCTCCTCAGATAACCTCCTCCAGCTCCAGCTGGACAGCTGGAGGAGGTAAAACCAATTTAAAGGAGACAAAATAAATGTGTTTAGGCTGAGTCATTTTTCTTTCATCACTAAGATAATTACGATGTTCATCTGCTGCGAGTGTTTGCAGCTCTTGTTGCCAAATTTCCTTGTGTTTTGTCTGGAGCTGCAAATATGTGTCGATTATATAGTGGACTAATGAGGCAGAATTCTATGATGTATGATGAAAGGTACGAGCCTGAGACGAACTCCTCAATGCTTTGTTTGGTCGATATCCAAACCAATCCAACTTTACTTACAAAGCACTTTAAAAACAACACAGTTCTGCATGACTTATGATACAAATAAAACATAAAGTTATAATTAAAAAAAACTATGAAAGACATTGTGACATTCATACTCCACTACAGTGTGTAATCTGCACAGTTAGCATTTAGCATTTGACCTAGCACCAAAAAAATAAAATACTAATGCATATTAACCATTTAGGTGCCGGAAGTTATTTTTGTCTGTTTCAAATCTAGACTGTCTGTTTCATTCAGGTTTGTTGCTTGTCACAGTATTGCAACTTTCACCCTTAAGGCTTAATCAACATTAATCAGGCTGCAAAAAAAAAAAAAAATTTTTAGTAGTGTATGTGAGGAAAAGGTTTTTTTTTTTTTTTTGTGGTTTTTGCATCAAAAAATATTATTTGTTTACATTACAAACATGGCATTTAAATGGTTAAGAATATGACAGTTATTAAATATTTGGTATTTTTGTTTATAGTTCAAATTGACAAAACACAAAAAAAAGGAAAAAAAAACATGGTGACATTCATACTCCACTACAGTGTGTAATCTGCATAGTTAGCATTTAGCATTTGACCTAGCGCCAAAAAAATAAAATGCTGATGCATATTAACCATTTGGGTGCTGGAAGTTTTTTTTGTTTTTTTTTATATGCAATTGTCAAATCAAGACTGTCTGTTTCATTCAGTTTGTTGCTTGTCACAATATTGTGACTTTCGCCCTTAACGCTTAATCAACATTAATCATCCATCCATCCATTATCTTCCACTTATCCGGGGCTGGGTCACGGGGGTAACAGTCTAACCAGGGATGCCCAGACTTCCCTCTCCCCAGACTCCTCCTCCAGCTCTTCCAGGGGGACCCCGAGGCGTTCCCAGGCAAGCCCAGAGACATAGTCTCTCTAACGTGTCCTAGGTCTTCCCGAGGTCTCCTCCCGGTGGGACATGCCCGGAACACCTCCCCAAGGAGGCGTCCAGGAGGCATCCGAAACAGATGTCTGATCCACCTCAGCTGGCCCCTCTGGATGTGGAGGAGCAGCAGCTCTACTCTGAGCTCCTCCCTGGTGACTGAGCTCCTCCCCCTTTCCCTAAGGGTGCGCCCAGACACCCTGCGGAGGAAACTCATTTCGATCGCTTGTATCCAGGATCTTGTCCTTTCGGTCCTGACCCAAAGCTCATGACCATAGGTGAGGGTAGGAACGTAGATTGACGGGCTCGGCTCAGCTCCTTCTTCACCACAACCGACCGGTACAGCGACCGCATCACTGCAGACGCTGCACCGATCTGTCAATCTGACGCTCCATCCTTCCCTCACTTGTGAACAAGACCCCAGATACTTAAACTCCTCACTTGGGGCAAAGACTCCCCACCGACCCGGAGAGGGCAAACCACCTTTTTCCGGTCGAGAGCCATGGCCCCGGATGTGGAGGTGCTGATCCTCATCCCACTCACTTCACACCCGGCTGCAAACCGCCCCAGGGCACGCTGGAGGTCCAGGTTCGATGAGGCCAACAGGACAACGTCATCTGCAAAAAGCAGAGATGAAATCCTGTGGTCCCCAAACCGGACCCCCTCCGGCCCTGGCTGCACCTAGAAATTCTGTCCATAAAAATTATGAACAGAACCGGTGACAAAGGGCAGTCCTGCCGGAGTCCAACATGCACCTGGAACAGGTCTGACTTACTGCCGGCAATGCAAACCAGGCTCCTGCTTCAGTCATACAAGGACCGGACTGCCCATTAATCAGGCTGCAAAAAAAAAAAAAAACTAAAATTTTTTTGTTGCATATGTGATTTTTGCATTAAAAATATGGTTTGGTTATGTTACAAACAGCATTTAAAGGGTTAAAAATATGACATTTAACGAGTATTTGGTGTTTTTGCTTGTGGTTCAGGTTGTTAAATACAAAAAAAAGAAAAAAAAAAAAAATCATTCCACTGTGCAGATTGTGCTCTGTCTGTAGCTGTGAAGGCCTTCTGTGAGCAGACACTAAAGGGTTAATGCACGTCGTATAAATCCTGAAACGGTTTTTGAGGGTTCACCGTGCAAACCACAGCGATCCCACGGCTCACCCCGCTGTGGAGGATGCACTGGAATCTGGATGTGGGCGTCATGAGACCAGACCTCAGGCGTGTCCTCCTGCTCTTCCTCCTCTTCCGGCCGTTCTTCCATTCTTCCGTGCTCGCCGTTCCTCCTCTGCGTCTGGATGTCGTCTGGATCTGCACAGGCGAACGGCGGCGTGTTTTACGGTCGACCTGGGAACACTTTGGACACTGCCAACAAACACGAAGCTGTTCTGATGCACATGTTTTTCACAGCGTTTCAGTTCATATTAACACCAACCACTTGATGAAAAGTAGCAGCGGATTGACTCCTTATTGATCAGTGTGTATTTATCCACTATGTGGACAGAAGTATGTGGACACATTGGATTCAGGTGTTCTTTTCTAACAGGGGTCTGGGATACAAAGCAATCAGGACTAATGTCAGAATATAGTTTTATATTATGGGAAATATCATTGCATTGGTTAGTTTGGTTTAAATTTACTAAATTTCTCTCAACATAGATTTTTTTTAAATCCATGACTATGATTTTAAATGTTCTTCCTCTAAATTTCTATAATTTTCCTGCTCTGACTGTAAATAATAATTTTCTACCACAACTAACCATCTACTTTCTTCACTGAGGAAGAAAAATCTCCATAAACTTTAAGGAAATATTGATGTTTTTATCTTAAATCATCATGAACAGGACATCTTACAGCTGTAGATATGATGTGTCCCAATACTTTTGTCCATATAGTTTAGAAACATCAATATTTCCAAGGATAGGAAGTCATATATGGACTTTCATTTGGGTTCATGACCTTTGACCTTGAGTGACCTTGAATGGTCAAACTCAAGGTCCCCAATGTCTACATTTCCGTGGTGTTTCAGAAGTGTTTCCGAGCCCATCCACTGGTGTCTATGACAGTCTCATACCTGGTTTTAAAAGGGCTCTATTTGTCTAAACCCACTTTTCTTAGTCTGTGCTTCATTTCTTTGTGTATTTGGACCCTAATAGTTCAGACAGTTTGAATTTGAACCCTCCAGCTGCTGCAAAACTATCTTTAGATTCATTTGGGCAAAAATCCAGTGGATTTCTACAACCTTTTTAATTCCTTCATAATTTGTTGCGTCTATCAAACTGATCTTTTGAAATCATCTTGTATGTGACACCAGTTTATTGCATTGGGCGAGCTATGCGTACACATTTTCATCCTTTCGCGTGTTATTTTAACACCATTTAATGGCATGTCAATGCGCTAGTGCTAATTGCGCTAACTGCTAACCCTAACCACTATTTGCGCTAATCACTATTCTAAATCTAACCCTAACTGCTAATCACGCAAACTGCTAATCGCACAAATCACTAAATCTAACCGCTATTCATGCTAATGGCGTGCTATTTTACGGCTCAAATACACACGCTGAAAGCTTATAATGCATACAGATAACACGCCAATTAAAAGTGGCATGTTATCTGTACGCAGTTCATGATATCACATCTATGACTATTTACATCACAACATTTGCTCATATCAGGTCCAGACTTCAGACCAACATTTCTCCAGTATTTCTCCATAATTGTTTGTCAGCCGCAGCGGTTGTAGTCCAGACTGAAAATATGTTCAAACTTGGAGCCCATTACCTCAAATGTTCAGTTGTTGCTTGAACGGGACAGAGCAGCACAGCCTATAACCTGGAGGGGCGGGGCCTGAAGTGGCTCATGTGCATTTAAAGGTCCAGTGCTCCAAACCACCTTTCTGGTGTCATTACTCAGAAATAGGGTTGAAGATGGACCTGTGGAGTTGAATGAATGAAGAATTCAGACCCAAGCAGAGCATTTACAGTTTATGGAGACCACAGGGAAATGTGGGAAAATGAAGAATTCCATTTTTTAAAAAAGCTAAATATCACTGCTTTAAACAGCTTTTCTATTTTCAGTTATTCGCATCTTGTTACATATTTCATGTAGTTTTCATCTCGTTGCATCTATTATATATATTTTTTCAGAACCTCAGTGGGCCCAGATAAGACACCTGTGGTACCCCTGGAAAGTAGAAAAAGTACACTTTTCCTTACTTTTTAAAGCATATGGTAAATTTGACAAAACACAAAAACTGCAGCAAAGTTTAGTCAGATGTTACGTTCAACAGTTTTTCTTGCCACTGTTTGAATGTGCAGAATTCCATTAAAAACTAGAAAAGCACACGGAGAGCGCAGACCTCCGCCAAGGAGATGTGGCCCCCCCCCAACCCTGATCACCACCAAAATTTAATCATTTGTTCCTTGTGCCTGTATCAGCATTTCCGGAAAATTTCATGAAAATCCGTTCATAACTTTTTGAGTTACCTTGCTAACTAACCAACAAACAAACAAACCCTTGCAAAAACATAAGGTAACAAGATATTGTTCTAAGCTACGGGTGTTTCAAATTGGAGGCTAACTGGAGTCATTTTGAATTTTTTATGAATTTTCAAAAATTGTTCAATGAGAGATAGGAGAATTTGATATTTTGTGACCTTGAACTTTGGCCTACTAGGCCCAAAATTTAATAGGTTGGTCCCAGGGCCTAGGCCTATCTGTGGGGAAGATTTGGTAAAGATGGCTGGAATAGTTTTCCCGTAAAGTTGCTAACAAATAAACAAACAAACAAACAGACACGCAAACAAAACACAAAGCAAGTGATCACAATACCTCCTGGCGGAGGTAAAAAAGCTAAATGTCACTCCTTTAATACATTTGTACGTTATGTAACATGTCAGCGTCATTATTTACTTCCAAACCACTTCCTGTTTCTTAAAGACGACCATGTATATTTCATAACCGCCTTCATTCTCCGCTTTTATCTGCAGTTTATCCTCATTTAGCCCAGTGTCTGCACACACCAGTCATCATGTGGGGTCTTAAATATGTTTCTGTGTTTCTAAAATCTCAGCTATGACTCGTTGATGCAATCTCAGCTTTTACCCACAAACATGTCAGAGCTTCTCTAACGCATCACGGTTGAGTAACGTCTCTGCAGATCAATAAACGGGGATGAAACTCAAATGCACAAAGCGTCAACTTCTCCAAGATGTTGGCGCTGGAATGTGATAATATGAGCCATGTGGAGGGAACTCGCACGGTTCCCTGTTGGTTGTTGGTCGTTTAATCTCAGTTGTTACTAATTATCTGCATCACAAAGACACGTAATGTGGCGTAAGAGTCAGAAACAGAGGATGAAAACAAAAGGGAGTAAATGGAAGAGAAATGAAAATGTGAATAACCTAAACAACTATGTATGACCGGAATGTATTAAGAAAATAAGCACAATATCAACAATATTATGACTGTTTATTATTAACACAACTAACACAGACCACAGATTCACAAAATGTTTAGTAACAGGCAGAATGTTGTTAAAATTGCATTTATTTTCCTCAGATGTTTCAGGTTCATATTTGTTCATGTTAACATTTTATTGTGAAAGGATAGTTTGTAAATGTAAATATTTTTTCTAGCTTATTTAGAAAAAATATACTTAGTTAATTCTCATATTGATCACATATTTTCTAGTACATATTGTACAAATTGCTGGTCTGTTTTAATTTGTATGTTGTTTTATATATTCAGATATACGAGGGCTGTTCAATAAGTTCATGGCCTCACCCAAAACAGAACAACACAGACTGATAATTTATATTTTATTTTTCAACATAATCTCCATTTACAGCAATGCACTTGGTTCATCGATGTTCAAGCATCACTATCCCATCCCGAAAGAATGTAACATCCTGTATTATAACAACCAGTATTTCTGGGTGAGGCCATGAACTTATTGAACAGCCCTCGTACATACATATATAATATATATATATATATATATATATATATATTATATAATATATATATATATATAATAATATAGTATTGATGTTTCTTTCCTGCTACTTTTTTTATAGTTGAATGGAGCAACTGAAACACAAACATTTCCCCCTGGAATTAATTCATGATTATGACAATGATGTAATTTTGCTTTTTCGCATTAAAACAGGAAAGAAAATGGAGTCATTTGCAGCAGTGTTTCTCAACTAGGGGGCACTGGGACACCCTTAGGGGCATTTGGAATGAGAGCTGGGGGGGTATTGCGACTGAAATGGGGGGCGTTAGTCTGTATATAAGTATTAGTATCAAGCAGAATGTTATGTCAGTGGCGAACTTCTGTGCCCCCCCCCCCCCCCCACACACACACACACACACACCTTCCACGCACTCCTCAGGTACATTGTGCCCCCCCCCCCTTCCCCAAGTAACATCCATTGCTCCCCCTCACCCCCTGGCTGTGAGGGAGGACCTACCTATGAACATATAAGGTCCATCAGCCCCCCTCTCCTGCTCAACATTTATGTAGCGCTATAAACCCACCCCACCCCAGTCGCCAAAATATTTCGGGGGGGGGGAGGGGCGGCAGCAGGCATCATGAGGACCTAAAGGGGTGTTGGTGAAAAAAGGTGAGAAACACTGATTTCTACTTCCCGCCACCACCCCCCCCGCACCCCGGTGTGAGGGGGGTCCTACTATGCAACGTGTAAAGGTCCATCAGCCCCCTCCCCCCCAACAACTTATGTAGCACTATAACCCACCCCACCCCCATTGCTAAAAATTTTCTTTTTTTGGGGGGGGGGGGGCTCATGATGACGTAAAGAGATGTTTGGTCCAAAAGGTTGAGGAACATGATTTCTACTTTATGTTATTTCATGTATTTTACATGAGATCAGTCTGTAGGTGGAACCCTGACTCTGAATATCAATGTAATTTTTTTTTTTTTTTTTGCTGTGGGACCGGATCGGACCATGTTTCGGCCGGTTTTGGTCCGCGGGCCTTATGTTTGACAGCCTTGTTAGGTTGAACAAACAAACACAACAAAGGCTTTTATATGTGTGGAGCGCACAGACCCACTGGCACAGTGCGCGCATCCCCGGAGCGGTGCGCGCGGAGTGTTTCCCACCCACCCAAACACACACAAAACACACACACACACACATACATATATACACACAGCACCGCCTCAGACCTGTCACACCGGGATCTGAGGAGGAGGAGGGCGGTGATGATGATGATGATGATGATGATGATGACAGTCCATAGACCGCCTCCACCACAGCCACAGCGCACGGCTCGCGCATTCCGCTCCGCGCCGGGACCGGGATGGACTCGAGGCTGCAGATCCGACCCGGGATCCCCACTCCGGACCTGGACCTGGACTGGACCTGGACCTGTCCACCCGCGCCTGGAACCTCAGCTCCGGCAGCCCGCGTCCGCACGGCTCCTGGAGCTGCCGGCGGCCACGACCACCGTAAGCCCCCCCCCCCCCCCCCCCCCCCCCCCCCCCCCCATTTGATCCGTTTATTCCGGTTCGGCGCGTGCGTCTGTTGTTTGTGTGTGCGCGTGTTTGTGGAAGGAACCCCTGCGCACCCGCACCGATGCGCACCGCACCAACTTAGAAGAGCGGCTCCAAACTCCGCACATCTGGAGGAAAACAAACAAACAAACACACACATCTGGATTTAAAACAACACACACCCAAAACAACACTGAAAACCAGAGCTGGACTTCCGGTTGGTCCTCATTGGTTTCCACTCATCCGCGAGACCATTGATGATTGGAGCCCACGGAGCCTGAGCTGTGGATGAATGAACCCACGAAGTCATTCATGTGTGGAACTGAATGGACACACACACACACACACACACACACACACACACACACACACACACACACATCACACACACACACAAACATCACAACATCTGTGACTTTCTGACGCGCGTGCGGATCCATCAGTCTTTGCGCGTTAATTTTCTGTGCCATCGCGCGCGCCTCTGCACCAACAGCTATCCTCCACAGTTGGTTTAGTGTCCAAATCTGTCCACTTGAACCCTTAAAGTCCACCAGCTGTTTCTGGGCTGTTTATTTACTGTATATAACCCACACAGACCCGGGGCTACTTTTATGGCCGCTCCAAAATATTGTTTTTCTCTAAATTGAACTTTTCTTCAGTCATTTATCAGCATTTATTATGACATGTTCCACTGTAGTTTGTGTTTTTGCTGTGATAATCATGTGTTTTTCTGTATTGATTCACTGATTATGTGGATGTTCATAAAAGATTAAAGTTGAGGGTTATTATATTAAAAACAGAGAAAACTGAAGAAAAGTGACTTTTCTGTACAATCTATCATTAACCCTTTATAGAGCACCCATAGAAATACTCTAAAAAAAAAAAAAAAAAACCTCTGAAATTACTTTTGCGAAATTTTGGTTATGTAAAAAATAAAGGTAAATGAAGTTACCATATTTGGTTCTTTACCCGAACGTGGCAAAAAAATAAATAAAAAAATAAACATACAAGAACATGTAAAAAAAAAAAAAATACAAGAAAAATGCAAGGTGAAGTTTCTACATTCTATTTTCTAATTTCAGTGAACATCATGTATTTAATTCACTGATTATGGGATGTTGATAAAAGCTCAGATTAAAGTTGAGGGTTATTATATTAAAAACGGAGGAGAAAACTGAAGAAAAGTGACTTTTTCTGTACAATGATGATTAACCCTTTATAGAGCACCCATAGAAATGCTCTTAAAAAATATACTCTGAAATTACTTTTGTGAAATTTTATGTTATGTAAAAAAATAGAGGTAAATGAAGTTACCATATTTGGTTTTAACCCGAAAGTGGCCAAAAAAAAAAGAAAATTAAAATACAAGAGGAAAATATTAAAAACTGCAAGAAAAACACATTTAAGGTGAAAAGTCTCCATTCTTATTTTGTTAATTTTTTAAAATTAATTTTCTCATTTTTATTCATTCTATTATTATTTTATTTATTTTTTAATTTTGTTGCCTATTCAGTAGTTTTTCTTCATTTTTTTTTCCAGTTTGTGGCTTATTTGATTTTTTTACTCATGCATTGTTGATGTTTCTGTCAAATCGATCATTAACCCTTATAGGGCACCCATAGAAAACTCTGAAAAAATACTCTGAAATTACTTTTGTGAAATTTTATGGTATGTAAAAATCAAGGTAAATGAAGTTGCCATATTTGTTTTTTGCCCAAAAGTGGCAATAACTAAATAACTAAAAAAATAAATAAAAATACAAGAAGAAAATAAACAAATACAAGAAAACGCATGTAAGGTGAAGTGTCTTTTTTGTTGTTTTTTTAATTTCAGTGAACATCATAATTTTTCTGTATTAATTCACTGATTATGTGGATGTTCATATAACCTCAGATTAAAGTTGAGTTATTATAACAAAAACAGAGAAAACTGAAGAAAAAGTGACTTTTTCTGTCAAATCTATCATTAACCCTTTATAAAGCACTCATAGAAATACTCTAAAAAAAAAAAAAAAGAAAGAAAGAAATACTGAAATTCAAAATGTCAACCTGAGTGTGGTATTGGACTTTATTACTTTTGTGAAATTTTATTATGTAGAAAATCAAGGTAAATGAAGTTACCATATTGGTTCCTTACCTGAAAATGGCAAAAAAAAACAAAAAAAAAAAATACAAGAAGAAAATTTTAAAAAATAATAATAATACAAGAAAAACACTCTATCCTTATTTAGTAATTTTTTAAAATTAATTTGCTCATTATTTATTTTATTTTTTACTATTGCCTATTTCAGTACTTTTTCTTCTTTTTTCAGTTTGTGGTTCTTTTGTCTTGTTACTCATGCATTTGTGATTTTTAATTTTGTTTATTTTATCGATCACTTTGACTGTTTTTGTTTATTTTTTTGCATATTTTATCTTTAAACTTCATTTTAGTACATTTTTTTGCTTATTTTTTCCATGTTATTTATTATTTGTAAAGTTTTTACTCATTGTTGTTCATTTTATTTATTTAATGAACATAAACCCAGTGTGTCCATCCACTGACTCCAGGGTTTTACTAGTGAAACAATGTTGTAGAAGATGATGGTGTTTCCATGGTAGCTACGGAGCCTCTGAACGTCCATGTGGGTCATATCTGATGACCATGAAAAGATGAAGAACTGTATTTACACAGTTAGTTACATGTGTTGATAGAATTAGCGGATCGACTGTTTACGTTGTGGTTTTGGTCGTCGGTGTCTGTTTGGCTTTTAAGGGTTAACCTTAACTAAGTGATTTATTACCATTTATTCTCATATTTTCTCTGTATTTGCATTTTCAGTATAATCAGGTATTTTCATGCATTTAATTGGCAGATCATGTAGATGTTCAGAGTAAATATGAAGGGTTTTATCAAACTGAAAACTACTGAATGTAAAAACAAGCTACAACCAGCGTCATTTATTAAACTACATGAAAAACATGAATTTATTTCCACATCTAACCTTCACTAAGTGATTTATCATTTATTCTAATATAAACCTCTGCATTAGCATTTTTAGGTATTTTCTTATGTTAACTCACTGATCAGGTCAAATATCAGAGTAAACTTAAACATGATTACCTCAGAAAGGAGAGAACTGCTCGAACAGACCATAATAATTATCCCTCAGACCTCATTAGCCTGGTTTGCCCTTATGGTTCGTCCAACAGGAAGAAACCTTTTATTCTCAGCTCCACTGCAGGAGGCCCACCGACCACACTGAGGCTCGGCTGGGCTGAGAGATGTCTTCTTCCTGTCCTTCTGTTTCCTTCTGTCTTCTGTTCTGTCCTTTTCTGTCCTTCGTCCTTCCTCTGTCCTTCCTTCTGTCCTTCTGTCCTTCCTTTGTCCTTCTGTCTCTGCTTCCTTTGTCCTTCTGTCCTTTCGCTTCTGTCCTTCTGTCCTTCCTTCTGTCCTTCTGTCCTTCCTTCTGTCCTTCTGTCCTTCTGTCCTTTCTTTCCTTCTGTCCTTTCTTTCCTTCTGTCTTCCTTCTGTCCTTCCTTCTGTCCTTTTCTGTCCTTCTGTCCTTCTGTCCTTCCTTCTGTCCTTCTGTTTTCCTTCTGTTTTCCTTCTGTTCTTTTTCTGTTTTCCTTCTGTTTTCCTTCTGTTTTCCCTTCCTTCCTCTTTCTTTCCTTCCTTTCTTCCTTCTTTTCTTCTTCTTCTTCTTCCTTCATTCCTTCTTTTCTTCCTAACTTTCCTTCCTTTCATCTTCTTCCTTTTTCCTTCCTTCCATCCTTCTTTTTCTCCTTCCTTCTCCTACTCTCCTTCTCCCTCTCTCTCTTCCTTCCTTCCCCTTCTCTCCTCTTCCTCTTATATTATTTCCTTCCTTCCAACCTTTCCTCCTCTACTCCTTTCTCTTCTTCTCTCGCTCCTCTTCCTTCCTTCTCCATTCCCCTCCTCTCATCTTTTCTTATATATTCCTTCCTTCCTTCTCTTCCTTCCTTCCTCTGTCCTTCTCCTCTACTCTTTTTCTTCTCTTTCTCCTCTCTTTGCTCCTTTCCCCTTCTCTCCTCTTCTTATATTCTTTCCTTCTTCCTTCCTTCTGTCCTTCCCTCCTCTACTCTTTTCTCTTCTTTTCTTTCTCTCTTTGCTCCGTTCCCCTTCTCTCCTCTTCCTTCTATTCTTTCCTCTTCTTCTTCTTTCCTTCCTTCTGTCCTTCCCTTCCCTCCTCTACTCTTTTCTCTTCTCTTTCTCCTCTCTTTGCTCCTTTCCTCTTCTCTCTCTCCTTAAATTCTTTCCTTCCTTCTTTCCTTCCTTCTTCCTCCCTCCTCTACTCTTTTCTCTTCTCTTTCTCCTCTCTTTGCTCCTTTCCCCTTCTCTCCTCTTCCTCTTATATCTTTCCTTCCTCTGTCCTTCCCTCCTCTACTCTTTTCTCTTCTCTTCTCCTCTCTTTGCTCCTCCTTCTCTCCTCTTCCTCTTAAATTCTTTCCTTCCTTCCTTCCTTCCTTCTGTCCTTCCCTCCTCTACTCTTTCTCTTCTCTTTCTCCTCTCTTTGCTCCTTTCCCTTCTCTCCTCTTCCTTATATCTTCCTTTCTTGTCCTTCCCCTCTACTCTTTTCTTCTCTTTCTCCTCTCTTGCTCCGTTCCCCTTCTCTCCTCTTCCTCTATATTCTTTCCTTCCTTCTTCCTTCTTTCCTTCCTTCTGTCCTTCCCTTCCTCCCTACTTTTCTCTTTCTTTCTCTCTTTGCTCCTTTCCTCTTCTCTCCTCTTCCTCTTAAATTCTTTCCTTCCTTCTTTCCTTCCTTGTCCTCCCTCCTCTACTTTTCTCTTCTCTTTCTCCTCTCTTTGCTCCTTTCCCTTCTTCCTCTTCTCTTATATTCTTTCCTTCCTTCTGTCCTTCCCTCCTCTACTCTTTTCTCTTCTCTTTCTCCTCTCTTTGCTCCTTTCCCCTCTCCTCTTCCTCTTATATTCTATCCTTCCTTCTTTCCCTCCAGTAGTCATGTCCATCTGCTTTAAACACTCGTCTTCTCTGCTGTAACAGGACGTAGATCCTCCAGATCCAGTGGTTCTGCTCAGACCTGGACCTGGACCTGGACTGGTCCTGGTCCTTTAAAGCCCAGCCCTTCAGGCTTCAGCTCCTTGTGGTCTGGTCTTGATGTGGGCCTGATGGGAAAGCTGATAGTGGATCGTGGCCTGGGGCTCATACTGACACAGATGGATCCTCTGCTCAGAAGTGTGGTTTACATTTAAGTCCTGTTGGACTTTTCTGTCTGTGGGTTTGGTTTTATACCCACGTCCATTTGGATGCATGTTTATTATTCCCTCTGAGCCGTTTATCTAATCAGTCTCTGGAAAATATGGCTCCAATTAATGATTGTTGTGTTGTAGGTGTGTAGGGATGTGAGAGGGAAATGAAATGAGCTGTTTGTTTACTGTGGGTTTTACACACAGGAACCGCTTACAAAAGTAATGCATTACAGTAACAGATTACTTTTGGCTGTAATGCAGTAGTGTAAGTAGAGGTGGATGATATATATCGCCGACAATAATATTGTGAATGTTAATTTGACGATGTGCAATTTTACATATCGAGTATTCATACTGTCTGGAAAAGAAAACAAACAGACGGTGCAGAGACGATAAAGGAGAGGAGCAGGACTGTCCTCATTGGCTGAATGCGTGCCTCAGAAGTCCGACAGGGGAAGCTCACTTACATCAAAAAAATGGTCAAGTTATTTAAACATAAATTCGTCCCTCCGTTCCTTTTTAAGGAAATGCTCAGTGACCTTATCGTACCAAGTAAACAAGAAAACGTTGAAATATGTTAAATTGAAACAAGGAAGTACAATGAGTGTGTTTTATTTACAGTGCAAGAAATGAACAGTTAATTTTGTAGTGGTTTCTCTGATTTTACAGCAGAATGTGCGATGATATTAAACTGAACTGTGTCAGTGAAGGAGCAGATCTGAAAACAGCTGTCAATCAAAAGGGATTCAGCCTTTGGACTGATCCTCCAATCAGCACGTGGAAGCTCAGCGTCCGGCCGGCTGAGCTCTGCCCACAGCTCCATTCACCCCAGAGACGCCGGGCGTCCAGGGCGGGACAACATGGTGGCATTTATCCAATTACCGTCCAGTTTTGAGGCAATGAAAAAAGCCGTTCCACTCAGTCCCACTGAAGTGCATGGACGCTGAGCGTCTACGGACAAATGCACTGAGCAGAGATGGAGGAAAACAGACACGGGAATGGAGGAGAAGTGAACAACATCCAGTCTGATGATTTGGGATAAACTGATTCTGAACCAACTTGTCTGTGAGATGAACGTGTTCTAACACATTTGTAGTTAATGAATTGTCAACACGACCGAACAGATTTAACCATTTAATTTGAGTCATTTTAGGGGAAGCTGAGCTTCCACTGCAGTCTGACAGAAATCACCTCTGTGGTCAAAATAATGTTATATGCAGCTGGGGCGCCACAAAGGGGGGTAAACGTGACCCCCTCTAATTCATGTGGAGGGGGTCCAGTGGATACAGGTTAGAAGTTGTGAAAATTTCATGTAAGATCCGTTGTATAATAGACGTATAGAAGCCAGGAGTCAGATGTTGAATGCATGACAGGGTTCACTTTCATTTCATCCCAGTGTTAGTTACATTAGTTATGGACCGCACACCCACGTATGTAACTACTGCCCCTACCCCACATACATGCCCCCCATCCATGTTTTGCAGAAAATGTTTGAAGCACTTGAAGACTACCAGAGCTGTTGTTCTGAAACGCTGTGTCTATCCACAGATGTCCTTGTAAGCAAGTAGAGTTTTATAGCATTTTTTGTAAAAAAACAAAACAAAAAAAACCCAAAGAAATACACATTTTAAAGGATATCGTCAGATTATTGTTTTCGAGAAATTAAAAAAAATAATAATCAAGATATTTTTTTTTGCCCATATACTTGGTACATGTTCAATAATGCTTGTGTTACAACACACGTTTTGCCCATAATTTAATTGCTCAGTGAAAAAACAGGAAGACCGTGAGACCTTAAGGCAGTGTTTTTCAACCATTCATCTGCCGCTGTATTGATAAGCTGATTAATGAGCGTCTGTTCACACGTGGGCAGATAATCAGTTACTGTACGCAGTTAATGCCATGTTCGTCAATACTTGTAAAGCTGTGGACAGTCGTACAGTCAGAGGACGCTGTAGATATTAGCGTTAGCAATAACAGAACGCAACATCAGCACAATATGCATCTGTTATTCACAGATTTACATTTAAATTCAGTGTCAAGATCAGTGATGTTTCCCACAGCTGCACATTAATGATAAGTCAGACAACTGGACCCTTTATAGGACACACATAGAAATACTCTGAAAATCAATGTTTAGACCTTCGTGTTATTGGACAGAAAAGACTCTGTTACTTTTGTGAAATTAAAAAAAAAAATTGTCATGTAGAAAATCAAGGTCAGTGAAGTTACCATATTTGGTTCCTTGTCCGTAAGTACCAAAAAAGAAAAAAAATATTGTCATGTAGAAAGTCAAGGTCAGTGAAGTTACCATATTTGGTTCCCTGTCCATAAGTGGCAAAAAAGAAAAAAATATTGTCATATAGAAAATTAAGGTCAATGGAGTTACCATGTTTTGATTTTTGCCTATAAGTGGCAAAAAAAAAAAAAAAAAAGAAAAAGTTTATTATAGAGAAAATCAGGTCAGTGAAGTTACCATATTTGGCTCCTTGCCCATAAGTGGCAAAAAATAAAAATAAAAATAATAATAATAATTAATTCTAGTTTTTGTCATTTCGTTAGTTTTCGTTAATGACGATAACCTTGGTCCACACATACCACGACATGTTTCTTCTTCGCTTGTTGTAACGTCCGTCAACATCCTTTTTTTTTTAATCACTTGACTCTAGTCACTAAAAAAAGTCTTTCCATTGCAGTTTGGCATGATATACCATTTGCGTTATGCCTGAAAAACCACCTCTTGCCAGCGCAAAAACTTTTAATCGAAAAATGAGACTTTGGGCAAAATTGTCGTTTTTCTGTTAGGTAAATTTTTATGTGCTAGTTATATTTGCGTAATTTGATGGTCAACGGAAAGGCGACTATGGGAACTGCGGAACAGTAAAGCGACAATCATGGATCACTTGGCAATGTTTCTGTCCCGTTTATTATTTAAGAGCAGTTCATCTACACTGTAAAAACAACAACAACAAAAAAACAGTAATATTCTGGCAGTAGGGGTGCTGAAAAAATACTGTTAAATAACAGAAATAACCATCTCATAAAAATATGGTAATTTTCCATAATTAAATTACAGTTTTTTGCCTTAACTTTAAAAAGATTTTGGGGTTTTTTTTGGACTTTTTAATGTTTGATAAAGAATATTTTCATGTATTAAAACAATCAAACTACCTCTAAATATACAGGATGGGGAAGCAAAATTTACAATATTTTTTCAGGCAGGGATTGAAAGACAGTGTATGACCAATTAGTTTATTGAAAGTCATGAGAATTTATTTGCCACAAGAAAATGTACATAATAGAAAATGTTTTTATTCTATGTGTCCTCCTTCTTTCTCAATAACTGCCTTCACACACTTCCTGAAACTTGCGCAAGTGTTCCTCAAATATTGTGGTGACAACTTCTCCATTCTTCTTTAATAGTATCTTCCAGACTTTCTGGTAATAGTTTTGCTCATAGTCATTCTTCTTTCCATTCTAAACAGTCTTTATGGACACTCCAACTATTTTGAAATCTCCTTTGGTGTGACGAGTGCATTCAGCAAATCACACACTCTTTGACGTTTGCTTTCCTGATTACTCATATGGGCAAAAGTTTGTGAAAAGGTATGGATAATAGTGTTAGGTATGATTATGACATCAATATATGTTTGGTTTCAAAACAACTGACGTAGTGTCTGCTGAGAAAAAACAACTAAATATTCATTGTAAATTTTGCTTCCCCACCCTGTATATATATATATATATATATAATTTTCAATGAGACTAAATTGCATAATCCACTGATAAAAACTGTATTTGGACAGTTTATCAGTGCTTACACGTTATACATTCACAAAAATACCTTTATTCAACATTTTTGTTGTGAAACCTCCTGTAATTACACCAGATATTTGTCAATTAACAAACAAGTCTTGTTAAACTTACAGAACAAATACTTCTTTACGGTTAATTGTCTGTAATTTTATCTCATTTTGTAATTTTTTTACAGTATTCAACTTTAAATTAACAGTTCAATCTCATAAATAGAAGAGAAATATTTGTGAAATTATGATACATTTGCAAATGTGTTTTAATGTGAAAAAAAAAAATTATTTTAAAAAATTGACATTTTTTGGTTATTCAGTTAGTTTTTTCATCTTCTTTTACATTTGACATGTAAAATCAGTCTTTTTGTCATTTCATTGATATTTTCCTGTATCCTAAAAATACAGGAAAAATCTGTAAAATAAACAGTGACATTTCTGTTAAATTACAGATTTTTTTTTTTACAGTGTACTTACTGCTGAAATGTCATATTATTTCCTTTCTAATGTCAATATTGATCCCAGTACTGATGTGTTGCATGACTGCTGTCGTCAAATAATCAGGTTACAGCTCAAAATTGTACTTTGGTATCACTAAATGAATCTGAATCAATCAATTATACTGAACTGAATCGAATTGAATCATGATTAATCGATTCAGAACTTTATGAACCGAAATCAGATCGATTAGGAAATTGGCCCTGATACCCAGCCCTGATTATGTTCATATTTCCTGGTCTGACCCAGTCTGTGTGTGGAACCTGAACTAAAATGACTTTAATATCCTTAATATCTTCAGTGTAGTTCTTTTATTTTACGTATTCATCCCATGGGCCGGATTGGACTTTTTAGCGTCTGTTTTGGCCCACAGGCCGCATGTTTGACACCCCTGCCTTCCATAGATTCTGTTTGGACATGTGGTTATTTTCACTGAAAGGAAAGTCCATCATGTTTGCAGTTTATACAGATATATTTGTGTTTGTTAGTTTTTTTGCAGCCTCAGTGGATTTAGCTCAGATTTATCTCCGTTCGCTGACTTCCTTTTCATCTCTACGTCTGGATTTAACAGTCAGTAAATATTTAGATGAATTTGCTCTCAAATAACGAAGCTCCAGAAGGTGTCGCATCACCATATTTTCATCTTTAACCCATAAAAACCCAAACATCCACCACAAAACCAAAACCATCTGCTGATCTAAACTGTCTAATACCTGGTGATCCACTAATCAATTAAATAATTGGTGTAAAATACAGTTCTTCATCTTTCATGGTCATCAGATATGACCCATTTGTACGTTCAGAGGCTCCGTAGTCATCATGGAAACAGCGTCATCTTCTACAACATAGATTCACCAGTAAAACCCATGGAGTTGGATCAATGGCAGTGGATGGACACACTGGGTTTATGTTCAGTTAATGAGAGATTTAACTGAAGAAGTCACTTTTTCTTCAGTTTTTTTTTCTGTTTTGTTATAATAACCTTTGAATCAGCTCTGAATTTTCATGAACATCTAAAGTACTTACAGGAAAATACATGATGTACAGTTAAAAATGCAAAATACAGAAGTTATTGTTCTAATAAACTGACACAAAAGTAGCACTGGATCTTGATGGGTTAAAGTTGAGGGTTATTAGACTATGCGGACAAAAGTATGTGGACACGTTGAATTCAGGTGTTTCTTTTCTAACGGGTCTGGGATACAGAACAATAAAAATTATTAATGTCAGAATAGAGTTTTATATTGGGATAAATATCATTTCATTGGTTAGTTTGGTTTAAATTGTTGTTTCTAAAATGCCTCAGAGATGGTTTAGACTTAATTTCTCTCAACATTGATTTTGTTTTGGGATTTTTTTTATCCATAACTATGATTTTAAATTTTCCTTCTCTAAATTTCTATCATATTTTTCCTGCTCTGACTGTAAATAATAATTTTCTACCACAACTAACCATCTACTTTCTTGACATCTCTCATTAAACTTTAAGGAAATATTGATGTTTTTATCTCATATCATCATGAACAGGACATCTTACAGCTGTAGACATGATGTGTCCCAATATTATTCCCATATAATTTTAAACATCAACAATCAAACCAAAACTAACCAATGCAAGGATATTTATCCCAAATAAAACTAGATTCTGTCATTAGTCATTATTGTTTTGTATCCCAGACCCCTGTTAGAAAAGAAACACCTGAACTCAATGTGTCCACATACTTTTGTTCATATAGCGCAGGGGTGTCCAAACTTTTTTTAAAGAGGGCCAGATCTGATAATGTGGACATTGCCAGGGGCCAGTGGTCCCCTCGGACGTTTTTTAAACAGTAAAAATTACATATAAATGTGCCGTTCTACAATAATTTTATTTTCATTGTCACAACATAATTTTTTAAAATGGCAATGTAACCAAATCTAGCCACTCAGGTGTGAACAAATTTAAAAAAAAAAAAAAAAAATTCTGCCTTCCTTTCACATCTGGAGTCAGATAACATAGAACAAACTGTATAGAGTATCTTAAACTTCCAAAAAGTTGATAAAAATCTTAACCCCACATTCATTTTAAACATGACTTATATGAGTAATCATTACTCATATATTACTCAGTAATGCAAAGTCTGTTAACGTTTAAGATGAAAACATATGACTCTTACTCTTGTCTTTCACAAAATCATTCAGAAAGTAATATTTGTGTCACATCTACAAGTACATAACACCAGCAGTTAGAGGCAACTAACCTGGCAACTTGGTAGCCTGCCTTGGTGGTGAATTCATTGAACTCCCAGGTTCACATGAAGAGTCACTGTTGTGAGTTTAAAGCAGCTTGAATTTGCTTCACTTTTTCGGAACGCTCACTCCCTGCTAGCTTGTCGTATGCGTTAGCATGTTTTGTCTGCTAGTGTCTCTTTACATTGAATTCCTTAAACAAGGCAACAGTCTCTTGACAAATTAGGCAAACACAATCACCTCGATTTTCAGTGAAAAAAAATTGTAATTCCCATCTCTCCTGGAAGCGGCGGCCCTCACTGTCAACTTTCCTTTTTTTATTTGCAGGCGTCATAGGTTAGAAATTAGCGAAAATGGTTCACGGCAAAGTCACAGAGCCGATAGAGTTAGAGTGGTGCTGCCACCATGAGGTGAAAGGAGAAACTGCATTTTGAACCTTTTATGATTCATGACTCGGTTCAACAGTCCAAGCGGGCCATAAATAATATAATATAAAACCCAAGCTGTGGGCCGTATAAAATCTGACCGCGGGCCGTGATTGGCCCCCGGGCCGGACTTTGGACATGCCTGATATAGCGTATATCGAAAACAGAGAAAAATGAAGAAAAACTGACTTTTTCAGTCAAATCTCTCATTAACTGAACATAAACCCAGTGTGTCCATCCACTGTCATTGATCCAACTCCATGGGTTTTACTGGTGAATCTATGTTGTAGAAGATGACGGTGTTTCCATGGTAACTACAGAACCTCTGAACGTCCAAATGGGTCATATCTGATGACCATGAAAAGATGAAGAACTGTATTTTACACCAATATTTACATGTATTGATAGAATCAGTGGCTCAGCAGGTTTTAACAGTTTAGATCAGAAGATGGTTCTGGGTTAATTTCAGTTTTATGTGAATCTTTTCAGTCTTATATTAACCCATAAAGAACCAGTGGTACTTTTGCGTCAGTTCCTAAAATAAATTTTGTCGACATTTAACCTTTCTTAAGTGATTTTTCACCATTTGTTGTCATATTATCCTCTTTAGTTTGAGTTTTATCAGTATAAAGCTTGTATTTTCTTATATTTAATTCACTGATCATGTAGATGTTCATCAAAGCTCAGAGTAAATTCAATGGTTATTCTATCAAAGCAAAGAAAATCAAAGAAATAGTGTCTTCTTCAATAAAAATCTCTCATTAACTGAACATAAACCCAGTGTGTCCACACTGTCATTGATCCAACTGCTTGGGTTTTACTGGTGAATCAATGTTTACATTCTTTATTCCTTTTGTGCATTTTGTAGCTTATTTTCTCCATGTTATTTATTATTTTACATGTTTTTCTTCATTTTCTTGCCCTTTTTTTGTTTGTTTGTTTGTTTTTGTTTTGTTTTTTTTTTGTTCAGTTTACTTCAGTTTGTGGTTTATTTTGTTCATGTTACTTATTATTTTTGTTGATTTATTATCAATTTTTCCTCATTTTATGCATTACTTTGATTTTTTCTCATTTTGTAGCTTATTTTATTTTCTTTATTTAGTACATTTTTTTGGCTTATTTTAACACATTATTTATTACTTTATAGGTTTTTTTATTCATTTTTACCTCTGCCAGGAGATGTTGAGATCACTTTGCTTTGTGTGCCTGTTTGCGTGTTTGTTTGTTTGTTTGTTGTTAGCAACTTTAGGGGAAAACTATTCCAACCATCTTTCCCAAATCTTCCCACAGATAGGCCTAGGCCCTGGGACCAACCCATTAAATTTTGGGCCAAGTAGGCCAAAGTTCAAGGTCACAGCAAGGTCACAACATCTACAGTTTTCCTATCTGTCATCATTGAGCAATTTTGGAAAATTCATAAAAAATTCAAAACAACTAAGATTAGCCTCCAATTTGATCCACCTGTAGCTTAGAACAATCTCTTGTATCTGGCACAAAATTGTCCACATCCACTGTGGAATGTGGACTCTGTGGACATTTCCATTTAACATTGAAAATCCCATTTACCACACATTTTTCATTATAACTCAACAAATATTAATTGGAATTGAATCTAATTTGACATACACATGACTGGTACCAAGCTTCAACTTTTTCTGCTGTATGGAACAACCTGGAAACTGTTGAATTTAAAAAGAAATAGTCGATTCACACATGCACACCGTTTGGGGTGCTTGGCGGAGGTTTGCGTTCTCTGAACACTTGTTGTGCATTTTATTCACTGTCATTGATCCAACTCCATGGGTTTTACTGGTGAATCAATGTTGGAGAAGATGACAGTGTTTCCACGGTAACTACAGAGCCTCTGAACGTCCAAATGGGTCATATCTGATGACCATGAAAAAGATGACAAACTGTATTTTAGACTTCAGACTTGCTTTATTATCATTCATTAAATGCACCATCAGTACCTAATTAAACAACATATCAGTGCTTGGCTCACCACAGTGTCAGTTTATCAAAAAATAAATAAAAACACACCTTGCGAAATATAAAAGTGGCCTAAAATACTGTAAACATTTTAAACGTATATGTATAAAAATTTAAAAGACTGAAAACTAAAGCGTATAGTGCAATAAAGTGCTTCAGATTATTGCACTAACAGGGCAGCAGCAGGTTTGGAACAGGTCCAGTTTCCTTTGGCTGTTCGACAGTCTGATGTCCAGGGGGAAGAAACTGTCTGTGAACCTGGAGGTTCTGCAGCAGATGCAGAACCTCCTGCCTGAGGTCAGCAGTGTGAACAGTCCGTGGTGTGGGTGTGAGGGGTCGGAGCAGATGTACTGGGCTCTGGACAGGCAGCGCTTGTGCCCAATGTCCTGGACGGGGGAGAGCGGGGCTCCACTATTTTCTCCACCATCCTCACCACCCTCTGCAGGGCCTTCCAGTCCGAGGCCTTGCAGGCCCCAAACCAGACACAGATACAGCTGGTTAGTATACGCTCTATTGTGCCTCTGTAGAAGGTGGTCAGGATGGGGGGGGGGACTTGACTCTCCTCATCCGACGTAGGAAGTGCAAGCGCTGCTGTGCTTTTTTCACCAGAGCCGTGGTGTTCAGGGTCCAGGTTAAACTGTCAGTTAGTTCCACCCCCAAGAACTTGATGCTACTGACAACCTCCACTCCAGTGTCATTGATGAGCACAGGTGTGTGACTGGGTCGGGTTTTCCTGAAGTCAACAGTCATCTCCTTCGTCTCGTTGACATTAAGGATCAGATTGTTGACCCTGCACCAGTCCACCAGGTGTTCCACCTCCTCCCTGTAGGCCAGTTCATTGTCATTCTGGATGAGACCCACGACGGTGGCGTCGTCCGCAAACTTCAAAACATGATTGGAATTGAACCTGGGACGACAGTCATGGGTCATCAGTAGGGATGGGAATCGAGAACCAGTTCTTTTTGAGAACCGGTTCCCAGTAGCTCGATTCCTTGGAATCATTTGCCTGCCTGCTTAACGATTCTGCTTATCGATTCCGCCTTCGCTGTGCATGCACGATGACGTCACATGTACGCTGCATTGTCTTGGTCAGATTGTAGCCAACATGGCGTTGAGGCAGAAACGGTCTAAACAGACGACACCAGGTCCACTGGAACACTGTCAAAGCTACCATGTCTTCAGAAGGGTGGAATCCCTCCAGTATCGTCGAACATTTGTCCGCAGCATGTGAATCATTTACAGGAATGTCACGTATTTGATACTCTACTTTGCGGAGTCTTGTGAATGTGGCGGCAGAGTGAACGCCGGGCCGGTTCCGGTTTCAGTGCGGGTAACAAACATTGTACCTCCTCAAATACAAGTTTCCGAAGGTAAGAAGGGAAAGGAAATGAGGTGCACAACAACGGGAGACAAGCCGAGCCGAGTCGAACTGGTTCCATGTAGTAGAAATGCGGCAACAGAGGAATCAGTAAAGAGTCTTTAGTTTCACTTTCACCCCCCCCCCCCCCCAAACCACCCCGGCATTATCTGTTGTTATTATTTGTACATACTGTATATATTATATTTTCTGTGCAGAGATGGAAATATAAAGACAGTTAATGCAAACACAGCCGTTTGTACTCTTTTATTCCCTCACCCAGTGAGAATCGATAAGGAATCGGATCAATAAGCAAAATCGATAATGGAATCGGAATCGTTCAATTCTTAACGATTCCCATCTCTAGTCATCAGGGTGAACAACGCGGGCTGAGAACACAGCCCTGCAGGACACCGGTGTTCAGGGAGATGACACTGGAGTAGTTGTTATTCACCTGAACAGACTGGGTTCTGTTGGACAGGAAGTCCAGTAGCCGGTTGCATAGGGGGGTGCCGAGGCCAAGTGCTCCAGTTTGCACACCAGATGCTGGGGGATGATCGTGTTGAATGCTGAGCTGAAGTCCAAGAACAGCATCTGCATGTAGGTGTTTCTCCCCTCCAGGTGTTCCAGGCTCAGGTGGACCACAGAGGAGACAGCGTCCTCTGTCCTGTGTACCTGATGTCAGCTGGAGACTTGGGCGTCTTTACACCAAATATTCCATGTATTGATAGGATTGTGGATCAACAGGGATTAGACAGTTTAGATCAGTAGATGGTTTTTGTCAACAGTGGAGATTTGGGTTTTATGGGTTAATCTGAGCTTTTATGAACATCTACAGTGAGTTAAATATGAAGAAATATATGATTTTACTGAAAAAATGCAAAATACAGACAATAATATGACAGTAAATGGTGATAAATCACTTAAAAAAGGTTAAATGTGGAGAACCTATCATTGGTGAACTGCCCCAGAAGTCTCCCTGGGTCTTCATGGGTTAAAAGCTCGTGTTGCGGTCACTGCTGTTAACAGTCAGACACTTCCTCTTGGTCCTCGCTGTGATGTAGCACCGAGCTGCTTCAGGCGGGAAATGAACAACCCCCGAAGATGAGGAAGGAGGAGATTTAGAGAGCGAAGTGGCAGAGAATTAACAGGGATGAGGAATCAGAGACCTTGAGCCTGATTCAACACATCATGAACTGAAAGCGTTTACATTCCACGCACATACAACCCCGTGACCTTTAGCCCCGCTCGTTTCCATACGCCATCCGTCACTTTGCACTGTATGATTGCAATGTCCTCTTTCAGTGGAAGGAGCTTGTGACTCTGCACAAAGTAGGTCTGCTCCAACAGATGTCAGACTCTGAGGAAACACACCAGCGTTTTTAAATGCTATGATTATTAGAAAGACGTGGACGTTTCTCTGCGAAATGCAAGAGATTTTTTTTTTGTTTTACCTGGGGCCGTTGTTTCTGGGGCTCAACCATCTGCCAAGGACACAACAGCGACGGACAAAGGAAGTGTGAGGGCATCACATTGTTCAGGATTCCACAAATTAATCCTCGAGCGAATTCTGAAAGGTCCATTCTTTTCATTTCCAGCTGAGTCCAGTGGAGAAAAACAACACTTCTATTTTTATCACTTCTTTTCTTTGACTATAAAAGTTGTTTCTCAGCAGTTCTCATCTCATCTGGTCACTTTCTCATGCTTATAATCCTTTAATCTTCAGAAGCTTTACATGTTGCATCAGGCTGATAGTTTACATTATAGCTCGGTTAGGTTAGCTCTGTTAGCTTAGCTCTGTTTTTAGACTGAAAAGCTACAGTAAAACCTCTACTCATCTGTTTTCTGTTCGATTTGTGTCGTCAGTAGCTGAATTAAAGATCTGTTTGAATCCAACAAACAAAAAACAGCAACTTAGCAAAGATAATAACATCCCATATAACTTTATACCTTCATTAGCCTCATAAACTCACGAAGAAATGCTTCCAATTAACCATCAAACTCCATTTACATTTACAGCTGTGGAGTACCAGTAGAGAAAACAACAGCTTCTATTTTTATCACTTCTTTTCTTTGAATCTAAAAGTTGTTTCTCAATGGTTCTCATCTCATCTGGTGACTTTCTCATGTTTATAATCCTATAATCCTTATAATCTTTTTGCATGTTGCATCAGCTGATAGTTTACATCATAGCTCTGTTAGCTTAGCTCTGTTAGCCTAGCTCTGTTCTTAGACTGAAAACAGCCACAGTAAAACCACTAATCACCTGTTTTCTGTTCGGTTTGTGTTGTCAGTAGCTGAACTAAAGCTTCACTAAAGTAAAAGTTAATTCTCAATTACAACAAACATGCTGTGGTTCAGTTTATGGTAGGGCTGGGTCAAAACATTGATTTAATCGATTTTAGGTCAATTTCTTTTAATTTTGCGTAATTGATTAATGGTGGATGAGATCGATTTCAGAGCAGGACCACGAGTAAATGACCCAGAAACCACAGATACGGAAGCATGGCCGGCTCCGTCTCGTGTGCCCCTCGTGGAGACTTGGTCGTGCTCGCGACTTCTGGCGAGTTCTGGCGCGGGAGGAACATGGAGGAAGGGTGGGGAAAACCCCTCCACGGGAGGTCCTCCTGGCCTCAAACTCAAACCCCCAGTGCGGAGAAACTGGCCGGTGGAGGCGGGTTGCGGAGGCTAGTCATTCTCGAAATATTAACGTCGATCACTTGTGGTTGAGTGTGGAGTTAGAGGAACAGTAAAGCGGAAATCACGAAGCTCCGCCCACCCTCCCCCTCCAGTGAGTTTCTTGTACCAAGGGCCCAACATGAGTCTGTTCCAGGGGGCCAAACTGGTGTCAGTGCCCCAGGGTGATTAATGTGCATCTAGGCTGGAAGCAGCAGGTATAAAACAGAATAAAGATGACGGAGAGTCCGATCTGATCCGCTGGAGAAACATGGACATGTTTGTGTCCTGTTCATTATTTCAGAGCAGATTCATTTGTTTACTGATGAAATGTCAGATTTATTTCCTTTCTAATATCAATATTGATTGTGTGTTGCATGGCTGCAGTAGTCAAAAAATCAAGTTCCAACTCAAAATTGTACTTTGGTATCACTAAATGAATCTGAATCAATCAATTAATACTGAATCGAATCACAATTAATTGATTCAGAACCTTATGAATCAAAATCAAATCGATTAAGGAAATTGGCCATGATACCCAGCCCTAGTTTCTGGGACACTAGTGTCTCAGATTCTTACAAGTACAGTGAAGTTTTATGTCTTTTGTCAGTTTCACTAAATTTTAACACATTCACTACAGAGCCTCAGTGGGCCCAGATAAGACACATGTGGTGCACCAGGAAAGATGAAAAACTACACTTTTTCTTACTTTTTAAAGTATATTTGTAGGAGTAAAAATTGAAAAATTATCCACAGAAGATGGTCATGGTCCCTGAGGGCCCAGATAAGACACCTGTGGTACCCCTGAAAAGTTGAAAACTACACTTTTCCTTACTTTTCAAATCATATGGGTAGGAATAAAAATTGTTAGTTTGACAAAACACAAAAACTGCAGCAAAGTTTAGTCAGATATTACAATGAACGGCCATTATTTATCTTCTACTATTAATTTACTGATTTAATCCGTCTTCACTTGGTCTCTTTCTAAGTCATTTGTATAAATTCCATCCAACTTTGCCACCAATCATATTCCATCTGGTTTCACAAAGATGGAAAAGTGACACAGGAGAAGTGTGAAGGCGTTGTACCGATTCCTCAAATTAATTCCCAAGTGAAAATTTGTGTTCTGAGGCGAGGAATCTTACAAGTAAAATCTCTCCTGATGAATGAAAACCGTTCCCAGTGGATGAACAAACGCATACACTGGACGGTTGGACAACTATAATCAAACCATGCGTTACGTACCATCTCTGTTAGGTTTGTTTTGAAGGATCTGATGGGCTTTTGTTTTTCCTCATTGAGATGGAGGTCGATAATGGATAGACGACATCCTAGCTTCTATAACTTTTAGTTTTAGGCAAAAAAAAAAGCTTTAGTAAAGGCTACAAGAAAGATAAAATAGTTATAAATATAAAAATAGTAAATATAAAGAGGAAGAAACAGTAATAAATACATTGTAAGTCATTTTTATTGGAGTCCCACTAGTCGCTTTTCCATTCACCCTCAAATTGCGCAAATATAACTTGCACATAAAAATTTCCCTAATGGAAAATTTTGCCAAAATTCTCATTTTTCGATTAAAGAGGTGGTTTTTAAGGCATAGTGCAATTGGTATGTCATGCAAAACTGCAACAGAAAGACCTTTTTCTGCAACTAGAGTCACATGATTAAAAAAAAACGGATGTTGACGGACATTACAACAAGAGAAGAAGAAGAGTTTTAAAAGAAACATGTCCTAGTATGTGTGGGCACACCAGGAAACCCAATAGTTTTTTACTTTAGTACGACATAGAGGGGTAATATAATAATAATGAATATATCTGTAAATCAACACCATGTTTACATTCAGAGGCTGAAGACAGTCACTGGTAGACAGATCTACTCCCTCGTCCAATTTAACTTCCTCCAAGTATGCAAGAAAGAGAGTCCAAGCATTTAAAAAAGTGTTCACAGAACCAAGGTTATTATCATTAACGAAAACTAACGAAATGACGAAAACTAGAATTGTAAAAGCATTTTTGCTGACTGAATTAAATAAAAACTATAAAAGAAAAAAACGATAACTAACTGAAACTGTTTTGTGTGCTTCCAAAACTAACTAAAACGGATAAAAAATTATGGATAAAATTCCCTTTGTTTTCGTCTTTGTCAATGTCGGATTGATATGAAATCAATTTATTTTGATATTGCAATTTTAGCTAGTGGCACTGTACGACACTTGACGGTCCATCACTTGTGTTCACTTGTGGTTTCCTGTCGTCTTCTGGTCCCCGCTCTACCTGGAAACATGGAGACTAAAGTTGGGAGAAAGCAGCAGAGTCCTGTCTGGGATTTATTTGACTGTGACGGAGAAGAAGAGAAAGGAGACGACTAAACTAAAACTAAGCATTTCGAAAAAAATGAAAACTGATAGAAACTAGCGAACCTGCTCTAAAAATGAAATAAAAAAACTGAACTAGAGAAAAAAGTCAAAACTAAATAAAACTAAACTAGAATGAAAATCCAAAAGTGTTAGAACCTTGCACAGAACAGGTCCTCATAGACCTGAGCTTTTCCATCTGTATTAATGACAGCAGATCACTGACCCACGTTTGAAAAGATGGAGGATTTGGAGACTTCCATTCTTTTAATATCAGTCTCTTAGCGATTATCATTCCAGTTCCAGTGGACGCTGTGGTGTTGCAGGTATATTCCCGACAGTCTGAGAACAGCCAAATATAGCAAGTCCTGGTTCAGGCTGAAGGGGCCTGTTATAGGCCCTGGAGAACCAGTCAAATATTTTAGACCACAAACCTGTCAATGAGGACCAGAACCAAAAGGAATGAGACCAGGTTCCCTCCAACACTTCACACTTGTCACACACTGGGGAGACTGAGCGATAAATCTGGTTCAGTCTGACTTTGGAGTAGTGGAGACGGTGGACAGTCTGAAACTGGATCAGCTGATGCCCACTGTTTATACAACAGGAGGGAATTTTATGTATTTACATTTTTAACTATGAATTTGTTTAAAGAAAAAAAAGGAAAATCATGTAGCATTAAATAAGATAATAACATCTTATTAAATCCATCGATTATGAACAGACGACAGTGTTTGGGTCTGCTGTGAATTTCAGCATTTGTCTCAAAAATTTGCTTTTTTGTCATATAACCATGTTTTATTTTGTTTTTTTTAATACTAGATCTTTATTCTCATAGTACAGTGGTGGAAAAAGGACATGACTAAAATAACAGTCGTAGTAAAAAGGATCAAACACAGATTTCTTTCAGGCTGAAGTTTCAGAGCGTTAACGTGTTAAAACTCATCACCTTATCCTTCTTTTCGGTTTCCAGGTTTCTATGGATACGAGTCACCCATTCCCGACAGTAGACGTCCCTGGATACGTCCATTACACCATCGGTGTCGTCATCATGGCGGTGGGCATCACAGGCATGCTGGGAAACTTTCTGGTCATCTATGCGTTCAGCAGGTACGGCTTCATCTGTTTCCTCTGAGAGTGTATTTCAACGAACATTAACCGTTCATTTCAAATTCTGTTGAAATGAATGGTTTGCATTAAGTCTGTTCTGAGGAGACGTCCTTCGTATTTATGTTCACTGTTTACCTGGAGTCATGGAGGTTCCAACCTGTGCTCCGTGGACACTTTGAAACTGTTTGTTCCAAAGATTAGGACTGAAAGAGTGAGTAATAATGAGTTTTCATTTCCTGATGCCTGGAATAAGCTTCAGTCTGAGCTCCACCTACCTTAAATAACTTGACCATTTTTTGATGTAAGCCGACAGCGAGCTTCCCCTGTCTGAAAGACGAGCAGCCGCCACTGGTGGACACCCTCCCATTTTGCTGGTTTTTTGCCATATTTTATGTAAATGCTTCTGCATCATTGGCCTCAGGGTGAGGACTGGGACTTCTGTGGGTTATGAAACATACTGTAGATTTGTCTGATGTTTTCTTTGTCATTTCTTCATCTAAAATTCATGTCTATGTTTACAACTTTGCCTGTGTTTGTGCAGGTGCAGGGGTTTGCGAACTCCGTCCAACATTTTCATCATTAACCTGGCAATCACGGACTTCCTCATGTGCCTGACCCAGACGCCCATCTTCTTCATCAGCAGCATGCACAAGCAGTGGATCTTTGGAAAGAAAGGTACGACCAGCACCAAGGCTCAGCAAGGATTGTAACAGTCAGTCAAATTAATTAACAGATTAATTCTCTATTAAATCAAATCTGCTGTGGTTGAGTTTCTGGGACACTAGAGTCTCAGATTCTCACAAGTACAGTGGAGTTTTATGTCTTTTGTCAGTTTCACAAAATTTTAACACATTCACTACAGAACCTCAGTGGGCCCAGGTAAGACACATGTGGTACACCAGGAAAGATGAAAAGCTACACTTTTTCTTACTTTTTAAAGTATTTTTGTTGGAGTAAAAATTTAAAAATTATCCACAGAAGGTGGTCATGGTCCCTGAGGATTAAATGTACTTTGTTTTGTAATTACCTCTGCCACGGAGGTTATGTTTTCATCTGGGTTTGTCTGTTTGTTTGTTTGTTTGTTTGTTTGTTTGTTTGTCTGTTTGTTTGTCTGTTAGCAATATACTCAAAAGGTTATGGAAGGATTTTGATGAAATTTTCAGGAAATGTTGATACTGGCAGAAGGAACAAATGATTACATTTTGGTGGTGATCGGGGGATGACAACACTGATCTGCTTTGGCAGAGGTCTGCGCCCTCCGAGTGCGTTTCTGGTTTAAAACATGTTCTTGCTATAATGACTAGACTTAAACAGCTTTTTTTTAATTTGGAGCTATTTTCATCTTGTTACATATTTGATGTCATTTTCATGTTGTTGCATCTATTATTGTTTTCTGTGTGTGTGTTTTGTTTTTTTTTTTACATTATTTTTGTCCAGTTTATATCATTTAGGTCATTTTCATGTTACACCTTTTACATTGTTTTTTATCTCATTGCTTCTTTTACTTTGTTTTCATCTTGTTGGATATTTTACATCATTTTTATTTTTTGTCTCTTTTACACCATTTTCATCTTGTCGCATCTATTATTATTTTCTGTTTGTTTTTTTTTACATTACTTTAGTCCAGTTTGTGTCATTTTCATGTTGCACCTTTTACATTGTTTTTGTCTAATTGCATCTTTTACTTTGTTTTCATCTTGTTGCATATTTTACATCATTTTTATTTTGTCTTTTTTACATCATTTTCATCTCGTTTTGTACTTTGTCATTTTTTCTTGTTGCATCTTTTACATCATTCTCATGTTGTATCTGGTGACAAAAACTGCAGCAAAATTTAGTCAGATATTCAATCATTGACTCATTTTCCTGCCATTATTTATGTCCATTTTTATTATGAATTTATTGATTTAATCCATCTTCACTCGGTCTCTTTTTTAGTCATTTGTATAAATTCCATCCAACTTTGCAGTCGTCTATATTCCATCTGGTTTTGTCTTTTCCTCTGGAGAACGGCGGTCATATCACGGCTAATCCGAGAGTTTATTTAGCTTCAGTGGGAGGAGAATTTTCTCACCCGTAACCGGCGGTGGTTGATGCCAAACAAGACCGTGGGGCTTCAGAGAATGTAAACATAGCAGTTATGGATTAATTATAGCGTTGGACTTCGTCATGTGGGTTTAATTGGAATATTTGACTAGAATCTGACAGCTTTACTCATCCATCTGATCCATTCCCTCATGAATGGATCAGATTAAACCAGATCAATAAAGAATCAGTAACACATCGACTCGTGTAACAGTAGGATTTAACCGAAAACTGAGGCCAATAATAATAATAATTATAATAATAATAAAGGTGAAGCAACATTTATGTGTTTAATCCAACTAAAACATTTCACTTCTCATGTCTAGAATTATTATTATTATTATTATTTATTTATTTATTTATTTATTTATTTTTATTTGTGATCGTTAACAAGAAATTGTGGACAGAAAAACAACAACACATAAACAAAGGGAAAATCAAACAAATAAACAAACCAAAAACAACAACAATGACAGAGTAATGACAAATAATAACAATGACATCATCATATTACAATGAAAAAAATAATAAATGTAAAGAGCAACTAAACAATACAGACTGATTAGGCGTGATAAGGAGAAGGGGAAGAGGGGAGTGTGAATGAAAGAAAGAGAGAGGGGGGAGTGAGGGGGAAAATAATGATTGTTGTAATAACATAAAATAATAAAAAATTAGGCCTGTAACGGTACACAAAATTTTCGGTTCGGTACGTTTTCGGTTTTCAAAGCTATGGTTCGTTTTTTTTTTTTCAGTTTGGTATGGGAAGAAAGAAAACCCCTCAAAATGTCTATTAATGCATTTTATGAATTTTTTTACATTGTTCCCCCAATTTTGGAGACAATAGAATATAGAAAAACAGGAATATATAATTCTGCTGCGACAAATCAAATAGAAAATAAATTATTAATATTACTAAATGTATTTTAAACATTAGTTTTGCACTTTTCCCTGAAAGGTAGTTTTGAACAAACAAGAAAAAACTAATCACAGTTCTGTCAGTTCACATTCTGCAGAAAAATAACAAAAAAATTCCACATGAAGTGCAACATTAACAAGAGGGTAAACTGGTATTCTGTTGGAACAAACTGAAGAGAAACACTGACAACACAATGAACCAAATGATTTATTTAGGACAGAGAACAAACTGTTTAGGACACTGTGTGTATTTGTGTGCCTGTGTGCACGGGGGATTTTTTAACTAACTAATTTATTTTTTTTCGGGGGGGCGGGGGGGTGCAGTTATATACCTGGGGGTGCGGTCCATAACTAACGTAACGAACACTGTCGTGAAACGAAAGTGCAACTTTACATACTTTCAACGTTCTATTTATTCCTCTGTTATACAGTGTGATAGACAGACAGACAGACAGAGCTAGTGTCAGTGTTGTAGAACTACCGTAGTTCCTAGGGGCCAAACAACGTCCGTCTTATTATCGTCTCTTTCCTCGTTGTCTTTCACCTGAACCTGAACTGATCCAAACTGGACTGGACTGATGCTGGAGGGTCTGCAGTCTCTTCCTTCCAGGTTCACATCATATTTGTTGTTTTATTTAGCTTTTATTCTTATAGACCGTATTGAAAGAGAATTAATCGTTAATTGATCGATAAGGTCAACCAACTAATGATTAATGGATTAATCGATCATTTGCATCCCTAATATTAATTTAAATTTATAAAAAATAATTGAAAATAAGCTTTATGATGGTCATCTGACATTTTAGAGTAAGTCAAAGCCACACATTCATCTTCCATTTAATACGATCCGTACTACCCTGTGTCTTTTACTCTATTTTCATCTTGTTTTCTATTTTCTCATTTTTTCTTCTTCCCCTTTTTTTTTTTTCCGTCATTTTCATGTGGTTGCATCTGTTTTGTTTTGTTTTTTTATATACCATCTTCCCTTCAACATGTCACATGTTTCCAATTGCTTGTGCTGCTTCTTCCCATGGGGTCAAAGGTCACATTAAATAGTGACTTTAACCTTTAAAACTGTTTAGTTCAGGTTTTCCTCGTGTGCTTTAAGGCGGTGCACATGTTTCCTGTCATTTCTTGTTGCATCTGAAGAAAATAGAACAAGAAATAAATATGTATGATCATTTCAACCCTGAAAAACAACAAATGCTGCATCGAACTACAAACAAAACACAAGCAGAGACGGAAAGACACAAAAGACACACAAAAGACACACTCCTACACACACATTACTGATACCGATGATCTTCTACAGGGACTGGGATGGTTTCCTTTTCTTTCACACCAGAGAATCCACACAGAAATACACACAGAAATACACACAGAAATACACACAAACACACAGAAATATACAAAAACACACAAACACACAAACACATAGAAACACACAGAAATACACACAAACACAGAAATACACACAAACACAAACGCACAAACACATAGAAATACACAAAAACACAGAAATACACACAAACACACAGAAATACACACAAACACACAAACGCACAAACACATAGAAATACACACAAACACACACAAAAATGAACACAAATACACACACAAATACACAGAAATACACACAAACACACAAAACACACAAACACACACAACACACAAACACACAAAACACACAAATACACACAAACACACAACACAAATACACAAAACACACAAACACACATAAATACACACAAAAACAAAAACACACACAACACACAAAACACACACAAACACATAAACACACAAATACACAAAAACACAAAAATACACACAAACCATCAAACACACAGAAATACACACAGAAAACAAACACACACACACGCACACACAAACACACAGAAATACACACACACACAACACACTGATCTGCTGGTTTTAGTATTCTGGAAAGAAAACAGACGGACAGGGAAGGAACAGAGGTGTATTGATTATATTGAATGCATGTCGTAGTTTTATTGGTTATATTGAATGTGTGCCATAGTTGTATTGATTATACTGACTGCGTGTCATGATGTGTCCCAATATTTATGTCCATATAGTTTAGAAACATCAGTATTTCCTTACAGTTTAAGTGAGATGTGATGAAAGTAGATGGTTTGTTGTGGTAGAAAATTATTATTTACAGTCAGAGCGTGAAAAATGTTTTAGAAATTTAAAGGTAGAACATTTAAAATCAGTCATGGATAAAAAAATAAAAAAAAAAAATGTTGAGAGAAATTAGATTAAAAAAATAAACATCTGAGACATTTTGGAAACAAAGATAACAATTTAAACCAAATGCAGTGATATTTATCCCATAATATAAAACTATATTCTACCATTAGTCATTATAGTCTTGTATCCCAGACCCCTGTTAGAAAAGAAACAGCTGAACTCACCGTGTCCACATACTTTTGTCCACATATAGAGGCTCCTCCCTCTGATCAGACGCTGACAGTGAAGGCAGCGTTTCTCTGCAGGCGTTGGCGTCCTGACCTTGACGAAGACAGCCAGTCACTGTCAGATGTCGGCTGCGTTTCTTTTTGCGATCTCCTGTCCACCATTCCCACCTCACTCTACTACTCTACGATCTGGGATTTTTTTCTGTTTATTCAAACTCTCAAAAGATAAAGACGGAGAGAAGTGTCAAGGATGCACGAGGCAGATGGAAATCTAAAGCCGAGGCCCAGACGTGGGTTTTCTTTGTCTTTATCCATCAAATATATATCAGTTTACACACACACACACACACCACACACACACATATATTAATGTACATCCAAACTGTCCAAAAACACAGTAGAATGAAATAAAACTGTTAAAATGAGCTGAAATATGACATGTTTTTCACATAATGTCTACATCGGACAGTTGTGGAAAAATTATTAAACCATCAGAAGTCATCAAAACAATCCAGTCCTAACTCCTGTGTGTATCATGTGACTAAAACAGACAGAAAAGAAAAGATGGAACTCCTAAAAGCACTGTTTTTGTCAGTACAATGCCATAGATACTGATGGAAGAACTGAAGTGATTTAGGTTATTATCAAGAAAATGTTAAATGGATAGATATCAGCTCTGAAATTAAACTACTATGAGCTACAGGGGTTGGACAAAATAATGGAAACACCTTAAAAAATCACAAAATAATTTAATATGGTGTAGGTCCGCCTTTTGCGGCAATTACAGCCTCAGTTCTCCGAGGTATTGATTCATACAACTTGTGAATTGTTTCCAAAGGAATTTTAAGCCATTCTTCAGTTAGAATACCCTCCAACTCTTTTAGAGACGATGGCGGTGGAAATTGATGTCTTACTTGAATCTCTAAAACTGACCATAAATGCTCAATAATGTTGAGGTCTGGGGACTGTGCCGGCCATACGAGATGCTCAACTTCATTAGAATGTTCCTCATGCCATTCTGTAACAATTCTAGCTGTATGGATTGGGGCATTATCATCTTGAGGTGAAGGTGTTTCCATTATTTTGTCCAACCCCTGTACTTTTGTTGTTATCATTATATTTGTCCAAACAAATTGATCTTTAGTTGGACCAGGCATTAAAATGAACAAGAAACTGAAGAAAACAAGGGTGGTCTAATAATTTTTTCCACGACTGTATATATATTTATCTCAAAATTTTTATTTTTTTTTAATGTCATAATTTCGACTTTATCTCGTAATTTTGACTTTTTATCACATAATTGACTTTTTATCTCAAAATTTTGACTTTTATTTCATAATTGACTTTAATCACAAAATTTCGACTTTTTATTTCAGAATCATGACTTTTTGTCTCATCATTTCAATTTTTATCTCATAAGTTAGACTTTTTAATCTCATAATTAGGACTTTTTGTCGCAAAATTTAGATTTTTTTATCTCATAATTTTGACTTTCTCATAATTTTGACTTTTATCAAAATTTTGACTTTTTAATCTCACAATTATGACTTTATCTCATAATTTCAACTTTTTATCTCATAATTATGACATTGAGACCTGATGTATCAAATCTGATACAAAATTGAAACTCATACAGTGAAACTGATACTTGAAAATAATTTTTTTGGTTCTTCAAAAGGACCGATAAAGGCTCCGGTTTTAAAGAACTGGAATTTTCTGTCAGTGATTTAATGGTTCAGGCTTTAGGGGGTTCAAGGGTGGAGCGCTGTCTGGTTTTAGCTTCAACATGCTAACGTTGGATTCAGTAGCTTCTCTTTGCGTGTTTCCATTTGATTCCATTTGTTGAGCGTTGGCTGTTCTCCATTAGACCGTGTTGAATCCATCCATAATGTATGAGGAAATCTGATACATGCATGTGCATTTGCAGACGTCCACAATACAAACACGTTGGATTAATTGGTATTTGTCGCCTCAGGCTCCGAGCGTACAGTTAGCGCTAACCCGTCAAACACCGCACAATATTAACGCGACGTCAACGTCCGACGCCGAACGTGGAGTATGTGTCTCTGCCTGTCATCCTGTGTCCGTGTAGTTTTGTTCCACGTCTCCTGTTCAGTCACTGACTCTAATGAAATCCAGAGCGGTTGAGCAGGACCAGCAGAGCAGATGTTCTCACATGTGAACGTCCTGGGGCATTCTGTCAGAGCTGCACCCTGCTCCAGTCCAGATCAAAATCATTGGTGAATCACCTCAGAAATGAAAAAGTAATTTAATAAGATCCAGCGACGACCTGTTGAAGGCCAGTCCTGATGTAACGGAGCGGCAAGAGAAGGAGTACATGGAAAAGTGCAGACTTCAAACCACAATGTTTTAGTAGTAGTACTAGTAGTAATAATAGTAGTAGTAGTAGTAGTAGTAGTAGTAGTAGTAGTAGTAGTAATATAATAGTAGAAGTATAGTAGTAGTAGTAGTAATAATAGTAGTAGTAGTAGTACTAGTAGTAATAATAGTAGAAGTAGTAGTACTAGTAGTAATAATAGAAGAAGTAGTAGTAGTAATAATATTAGTAGTAGTAGTACTAGTAGTAATAATAGTAGAAGTAGTAGTAGTAGTAATAATAGTAGTAGTAGTACTAGTAGTAATAATAGTAGAAGTAGTAGTAGTAGTAGTAATAATAGTAGTAGTAGTAGTAGTAGTAATAATAGTAGTAGTAGTAATACTAGTAGTAATAATAGTAGTAGTAGTAGTAGTAATAATAATAGTAGAAGTAGTAGTAGTAGTAGTAGTAGTAGTAATAATAGTAGTAGTAGTAGTACTAGTAGTATAGTATAAGTAGTATACTAGTAGTAATAATAGAAGAAGTAGTAGTAGTAGTAGTAGTAGTAATAATAGTAGTAGTAGTAATACTAGTAGTAATAATAGTAGTAGTAGTAATACTAGTAGTAATAATAGTAGTAGTAGTAGCACTAGTAGTAATAATAGTAGAAGTAGTAGTAGTAATAATATAGTAAAGTAGTAGTAGTAGTAGTAGTAATAATAGTAGTAGTAGTAGTACTAGTAGTAATAATAGTAGAAGTAGTAGCACTAGTAGTAATAATAGAAGAAGTAGTAGTAGTAGTAGTAGTAATAATAGTAGTAGTAGTAATACTAGTAGTAATAATAGTAGTAGTAGTAGCACTAGTAGTAATAATAGTAGAAGTAGTAGTAGTAGTAGTAGTAATAATAGTAGTAGTGATAGTAGTACTAGTAGTAATAATAGTAGAAGTAGTAGTAGTACTAGTAGTAATAAAGTAGTATAGTAGTCTAGTAGTATAATAGTAGAATAGTAGTAGTAGTAGTAGTAATAATAGTAGTAATAATAGTAGTAGTGGTAGTACTAGTAGTAATAATAGTAGAAGTAGTAGTAGTAGTAGTAGTAATAATAGTAGTAGTGATAGTAGTACTAGTAGTAATAATAGTAGAAGTAGTAGTAGTAGTAGTAGTAATAATAGTAGTATGATAGTAGTACTAGTAGTAATAAAGTAGAATAGTAGTAGTAGTAATGATAGTAAAGTAGTAGTATAGTAAGTAGTAGTGATAGTTATAGTATAATAGTAGAAGTAGTAGTAGTAATGATAGTAGAAGTTGTAGTAGTAGTATAGTGGTAGTGATAGTACAGTATTAGTAATAATAATAATATAGTAGTAGTATAGTAGTAGTAATGATAGTAGTAGTGATAGTAGTAGTAGTAATAATAGTAGTAGTGATAGTAGTAGTCGTAATAATAGTAGTAGTGATAGTAGTAGTAATAATAATAGTAGTAGTGATAGTGATAGTAATAGTAGTAGTAGTAATAGTAGTAGTGATAGTAGTAGTAGTAGTAGTAATAATAATAATAGTAGTACTAGTAGTAGTAGTAATAGTAGTAGTGATAGTAGTAGTAGTAGTAATAATAATAGTAGTAGTAATAATAGTAGTAGTTGTAGTAATAGTAGTAGTAGTGATAGTAGTAGTAGTAATAGTAATAGTAATAGTAGTAGTAGTAGTAGTAGTAATAATAGTAGTAGTGATAGTAGTAGTAGTAGTAGTAGTAGTAGTAGTAATAATGTAGTAGTGATAGTTGTAGTAGTAGTAGTAGTAGTAATAGTAGTAGTAGAAGTAATTGTAGTAGTAGTAGTAATAGTAGTAGTCGAAGTAATTGTAGTAGTAGTAGTAGTAATAGTAGTAGTGATAGTTGTAGTAGTAGTAGTAATAATAGTAGTAATAGCAGTAGTAGTCATAGTAATAGTAGTAGTAGTAGTAATAATAGTAGTAGTATGTGATAGTAGTAATAGTAGTAGTAATAGTAGTAGTAGTGGTGATTGTAGTAATAGTAGTAGTAGCAGTAGTAGTTTATTTGATCGTTAATTACTTTAAACTACAAACAAAACATCATATTCATTTGTTCCATGTACAGTGTGACTGAAAGGCTTCAGGCTGAAGTTAAGGTATATTTTGCCTTATTAACACTATTTATAATTAACACAATGTTTCCACACGAAAACAAACAAAAACATGTTCAGTGTAATCATTACTAAATATACAACAGAAAAGAATTCATATTTAATTTAACTCAGGTAAATCATGTCCTTATCTCAATTACCAATATTGAGTCTTTTAAACAGTCTTTTCTTTAGTTAATCCTGAGCTCTATATTTTTGAATAATAGCTCATTTGTACGTCTTTTGAAAAGTTCTAATTGTTTTAGACTGTTTGAATTGATCTTCCAGTCCATTCCAAAGATTAACCCTTCTAACATTAAAGTGGTTCTACGTTATATTAATATTACAAATATTCACCAGTAGGGGTCAGTCTGGTTCCAGAACACATTTATTTCTACCAAAACCACCAACGAACCAACCCTGAATAAAGTCTAAAGCTCATTATTTCCACATGTGTAGTATGGAATCATCAAGTTTTCTACAAAACCACAACTCAAAGATGCTTATTTTAACAGTCGCTGAAATAACACTGTCTTATAATCCTCACATCAGCTGATAGTTTACATTATATCTGTTAGCTTAGCTCTGTTAGTTTAGCTCTACTTTTAGACTGAAAACAGCCACAGTAAAACCACTAATCATCTGTTTTCTGTTCAGGTTGTGTTGTCAGTGGCTGAACTAAAGATCTGTTTGAATCCAACAATCAACAACAGCAACTTAGCAAAGATAGAAACATCCCATAATAACTTTATATCTTCATTAGCCTGATAAACTCACAAAGAACGCTTCCATTTCAGCATCAAACTCCATTCTTTTCGTTTACAGCTGAGTCCAGTGGAGAAAACAACAGCTTCTATTTGTATCACTTCTAACAGTTGTTTCTTTGCAGTTCTCGTCTCATCTGGTCACTTTCTATTGCTTATAATCCTTAGTAATCTTCATTTGTTGCGTCAGCTGATAGTTTACGTTTTTGCTCTGTTAGCCTAGCTCTGTTAGCTCTGTTAGCTTAGCTCTGTTAGCTCTGTTAGCTTAGCTTTGTTAGCTCTGTTAGCTTAGCTCTGTTTTTAGACTGTAAACAGCCGCAGTAAAACCGCTAATCACCTGTTTTCTGTTCGGTTTGTGTCGTCAGTAGCTGAACTAAAGATCTGTTCAGAATCCGACAAACAAGGTCCGAACTGTCGCAGTTTGGTCTGCTAAGTTGCTGTTTGTTGATCCGCGGTTCAGAGATAAGAACATCCCATAATAACTTTAGACTGTCATGAGCCTCAGAATCAAAGAAACGCTGACATGGACTTCAGAACTCCTTTCTTTACATTTACAGCTGAGTTCAGTAAAGAAAACAACAGCTTCTATTTTTATCACTTGTTTTTTTGTCGTTGACTGTTTCTTTGAAGTTGTTTCTTTCTGGTTCTCACCCCAGTCTGGTCATTATCTGATGCTTTGGTCTGTGGTGGACAGTGTGTTCTGTACAAACTCCACTTCACCAAAATGACATCAAAAAAGCAACGAAAACTCATCCGCTTCAGTTTTTTGTTTGTTTTCTCTGTTTTATCAGTCACACTGTTCTCAGTCTTATACATATATTCAGTTTCCTGTCCTCATTTAACTTACAGTTATTATTATTTGTGTTATTAATCGTGGTATTGCAGATATTATCTCACCAATATACTGTTTACAGGAGAAGTTATGAATGGAAAGGGTGCATGGGGGAAACACACCTACTAATATTACAGCTGTTAATGTCTGTCTTTACCAGTGGACATGTACCTATTTATTTTAATTTTCTAGTTAGTATTTTCATTTTTTGGATTCTTAAGTTGCATACACTGTAAAAAAAAAAAATAAAAAAAAAACATTAAAAAAAAATGGTATTATTCTGGCAGCAGGGGTGCCGAAAAAATACTGTTAAATAATGGAAAATAACCATCTCATAAAAATACGGTAATTTTCCATAATTAAAATACAGTTTTTTGCCCTAACTTTACATGAGATTTTGTGTATTTTTTGGACTTTTTAATGTTTAATAAAGAATATTTACATGTATTAAAACAATCAAATTACCTATAAATATATATATATATAATAATTTTCAGTGAGACTCAGTTGTCCAATCCACTGATAAAACTGTATTTGGACAGTTTATCAGTGCTTATACTGTTATACATTCACAAAAACACATTTATTCAACATTTTTGTTGTGAAACTTCCTGTAATTACACAAGATATTTGTCAATTAACAAACAAGTCTGGTTCAACTGACAGAACAAATAGTTCTTTTACAGTTAATTGTCAGTAATTTTATCTCGTTTTATTATTTTTTTTACATTATTAAACTTTAAATTAACAGTTTAATCTCATAATAGAAAAGAAATATTTGTGAAACTATGATACATTTGCAAATGCATTTTAACTGTATTTTTATGTGAAAAAAGAAAAAAAATTCTTTAAACCATGGAATTTTCTGGTTATTCACAGTTTACAGTTTTTTCATGTTATTTTACATTAGATGTGTAAAATCACAGTCTATTTTTCTCATTTCATTGATATTTTCCTGTATCTTAAAAATACAGGAAAAATCTGTAAAATAAACAGTGAAAACAGTGAAAATTCTGTTAAATTAATTTTTTTTTTTTTTTTTTTTTTTTTTTTTTTTTTTTTTTTTTTTACAGTGCACCAGTTCAGAAACTGTATTGTAATGCTGTGATGGGAGAAAGTGTGGGCCCTTTTCTAATGATTTTGGTTTTATGTTTTATTTGGATTAGCGATCGTCTTTCATTTGTTTCAGCTGATTTCAACCTGAAGGGGCAGAAAATAAAGTAAATAGGAGTCCTTGGCAGATCACACACAAATGAGACAAAAATCCTATAAAACGTGTATTAAAACTAAAACAGTGCATCCACGGGGGTGTGTGTGTGTGTGTGTGTGTTTTCTTCTTTCTTTTCTTTTTAGATTAGTTATTTTACTTTTACTCTACTTTCTTTCCATTATCTTCTTTGTTAGGACTTACTGTCATGTACTGGACGACCAACCACGTATAACCCAATTTTCTCTAATAAAAGTTTAATAACAAAATAAGCACTAAAAACAAGCAGCACTTTAATTCAAAAATATGATCTAACAAAAGCAAAAGGCAAATATTAAACAGATATGCTTTTATATTGCTTGTAATTGGAATGAAGTAAACATCTGTTGAGTATTTTAACATAAAATTGTTGGATTATGTTGAATAAAAACCCCACAAATGCAGCGAGTCCAGCAGACACTGTCTGAAAAACACCAATTATGAGAGTTAACATGAACTAAACTGCACTTGAGACAGTAAAGGGCATCTATTCATCTGTTATGTACAACAGAGCCGCTATTCACAGCATAAAAACACAGAAAAAAACAACCTTTGTAATAAAAAAAAAAAAAAAAAAGTTCCTTTCTCTCTGGATGTACTTATACTAAAGCAACAGAAAATATATTTACACCCTCAGTGTTTTTTATTGAAACTTAGAGTGAATCAGTGTGAAGAAGCTGATGTTTCATGTCAGTTTCCTTGGATCCTGTCTATTATCTGGACTCAGATAATAGTCCTGTTCAGTTCACTGGCGTTGGTGAATCAGACTTATTGACAGTGAGAACAATCTAGAATCTAATGTTTTATACGTGAGTCATATCTGGAATATCAGCTCAAGGTCAAAGATAAGAAACAAAAGAAAGTTCATGTAGTTGTAGTTTATGTTGTAATGATCAGAGCTTCAGTATCTGTTAATGCTGCTGCGTTTCAGCCTTTATCCGCCTTTTATTTCCCTTTCTTGTTGCTATTCTTCCTTCAGAGTACAAGTGTCAAACATACGGCCCGTGGGCCAAAACTGCCCTCTAAAGGGTCCAGTCTGGCCCTTAGAATGAATATTGAAATGCAAAAATTACACGGAAGATGTTTTGTTTATTTTCAGTCATATGTCATTTCAAAACAACAGAAGAAGAGAGAAATAATACAATTGGACGCAAATGTCCTCAGGCAGAAGCAAAACTTACTAATGCCACGCCTACTTTACAGCTAAACCTACACAATACATGGTGTCAAGTAGAAAGAAAAAAATACACACACACACACACATATATATATATATATTTTTCTCTTTCAATTCCAGCCATAACTCGTCAAATACAGATGCATATATTGCTTTTTTGAATATAAAGGAAGTCCATTGCTTAAGTTTTAAATCATCACCATTTCACACTTGAACCCTTTTAACAGAAATACATTTTCTTTTAACTTCTTTTTTTTTTTTTTTTTTACTTTTGTAACATAAATTTCCATCCATCTCTCAACTCATATTTACTGTCAGACACTATAAAAACTTTTGCAACACATCTGGTAGTGTTTAAACATGATTTCCATTGTTCTATATAAACCAAGTCTCTAAACTCCAAAACGTGTGGTTTTTTTTTCTAAATTTAACCTTTATTTACCCAGACGAGCAATTAAGAACAGATTCTTATTTACAAATGCAGCCTGATCCAACATGAGAATTTAAAAATAATGGATTAGTATGATCATAATGTCCCACTTTATTTATGATACGTATGGCTCGTTTTTGTTGTGAAACAATTTTATCAGTTGTGCTTTTAAAAGTAGAATCCCCATAATTCACACACAGTAGTTAAATAAGGAAGTATCAGTGAGCAGTAAATTAAATATAACCCTTTGTGAGCCACCCTGTCTGTTGCTTTGTACAGGATTGCTATTAATATATATATATATTTAACAGTCAAAGGTGTCAAAATTATTTTAGTTCAGGTTCCACATACAGATCAGTATGATCTAAAGTGGATCAGACCAGTAAATTACTATATGACCTATAAATAATAATAAAAAAAAAATTAAATGAAAAACTACACATTTTTCTCTTTGTTTTAGTGTAAAGAAGAAAATTACATGAAAATGTTAAATTTCCTTTCTACTATCTACTATTTTTCCACAAAAAATGTGAATAACTGAAAAAAATGAGAAAACCTGAAATGTCTTAAGAGAAATGTTTGTATTTGTACCAATATTGTGCCTGTTATTAAATGTTTTACATTTTTTGTAGATCCACTGTGATCTGTACGTTGTAATAAACTTGTGTAAATAATAAACAGAGGCAGGATATTGTTAAAATTATTATTTATTTACTTATTTTTCTTAAGAAATTTCAGGTTGTTCATGTTATTCAGATTGTAAAGGATATTTTATAAATGTAAATATTTCCATGATGTAATTAGACTTTTTCCACTGTTATTATTTCACTAGTTGGGCCCATTTCAGATCATACTGGACTGAATGTGGAGCCTGAATAAATGACTTTGACGCCCCTGCTTTAAACTATTACATTCTTCATTTGTTTTTTCATCCTTTTTTCTTCATAACCTTCACTCCTTTAATTCCCGCCTATATTTCTATATATTCCCACTTCATTGCATCCCAATGTGCTTTATTGAGCGGAACAAAAAACAAGCAAAAGCTGAAATTAGACACAGATTTAGTATCGATCATGTCGTTTATACAGAAAAATCCAATCCACCACAGACACTGCAGAAGCCTTGAATGTTTCCAAACAACCTTGGTTAATTCTCAGCAGCAAACACTTAACGCATGTTTGTTCACATAGGACGGATGTGAAAACAAGGTTAACAAATGTACGCGGAGGAAAGCATCAAAAATGTATAAACGCCGAACAGCTGAACATGAAAATATTCACCGCATTTATGACACGTATGGATTCACTAACACGACCATGAGTCCGTTTATGGACGGAGCTGCTGCCGTCTGTGCTTCTGAAGACACTAGTTTGGAATTGGGCCTTTTGGAAGCAGAAGTGACCATATTTAGACAAAAGGGGGTGTGGGGGTGTTAAATTACAGACTGTGTAAGACGGTGAATTTGTCAGTTATTTATGTGATGAAGTCATTTTATAGTTTTTTTTAGTGACACCAGTTGACCATTGGATTGTGTTTAACATTTTACAGTTCACAGTTTTGAGAAATTTAGATTTTTCAAAAAGTTTTGAAGCATTAAACATTTGTCTCTCCTTCTATTGGTCCATATTTTTTTGGTGTATAACATGTAAATGGTTACAGATATCAGAATAGTTCCTATACATAGTTCCATACAGAGGAAGTCTGTTTCCACTACAGAAAAAAATTATCCCCATAGTAAATCATAAATATGACATAAAAAGTCCAAATTATGAGATAAGAAAGTCAGAATTATGAGATTAAAAGGTGAAATTATGAAACAAAAAGTCAAATTAAGAGATAAAAGTCGGAATTATGAGATAAAAATAATTATGACAAAAGTCAAATTATGAGATAAAAGGTCAAAATTATGAGATTAAAGGCAAAATTATGAGATGAGAGGATTATGAGATAAAAAGTCAAAATTATGAGATAAAGTCAAAAATTATGAGATAAAAGTTCGAAATTATGAGATTAAAAGGCAAAATTATGAGAGTGAGTCAGGATTATGGATAAAAAAGGCAAAATTATGAGATAAGAAAGTAAGAATTATGAGACAAGTCAAAATTATGAGATAAAAGGTTGAAATTATGAGATAAAAGAAGTCAAAATTGTGAGATAAAGTAAGAATAATGAGATAAAAAGTCGGAATTATGAAATAAAAAGTCGGAATTATGAGATAAAAAGTCGAAATTATGAGATAAAAAAAAATCATAATTATGACATAAAAAGTCACAATTATTAGATGAGAAAGTCAGAATTATGAGACAAATAGTCAAAATTATGAGATAAAAGGTCAAAATTAGAGATTAAGAAAAAGCGTAATTTTGAGATAAAAAGTCAAAATTATGAGATAAAAAGTCGAAATTATGAGATAAAAAGTCATGATTATGAGATAAAAAGACATGATATGAAATAAGAAAGTCATAATTATAAGATTATAAGATAAAAGAGTCATACTTATGAGATAAAAGTCATAATTATTAGATAAACGTCTAAATGATGCTCCCGTGGCCGAGGGCAGCCATTCTCAGTGGGGACACATATCTTGGTACATCACTTCCATATTACAACGATGCAGGGACGTGGATTTGAGTTTTTGGAATTGTACTTGTAAGCTAACGCCGGTCTTGTTTCCGTCTGTGATAAACCGTCTGTAAACTGATTTCTATAAAGGACTTGTTCTGTTTTTTATTGTTTTCCTGTGCTACTGTTAGATTAAAACACAATTAACTGAATCAAACCCAAACCAGACTCCAACACACCCTCACATATTCAGCGTCTAAAACGTTCGTCCTGTTTTCGCAGACGTGGACGCCAGCTGGCCCGGCTCAACTTTCACCTGTTTTTTAATCTCTTTTTCCATCTTTCATTCCAAATTGCTTGTCTCAGGTGAAGAGTTTCTCTCGTAGCTATGCGTCTAATCAGGAAACAGATCTGGCAACGCAAGCGACGGTAATAGTTGCTAACAGGCATTTAGTTCACATAAGACGAGCGCTGAAGCAACGCAAATGTGCAACAGATGGTTCTGGAGTTTAACCCACACACTGTTAATTAATGACAGCGACAGGGAGATAAACTGTAGAACAAAACAAAAAAAACAGAAAAATGAGTGTAGCACCAACACCAAAGCACTGGGTTTAAGGATGTATAAGCTCAGCTTTAGGTTCACTGGTGCCTTTGTACTTTTATTTACTGTTTGAACACAAGTAAACTCCATTGTGTTGACTGTAGAACAGGTTTTATTAGGTGTGGGTTTATTGTGGATTTATCCGATCGTCTTTCATTCGTTTCAGGCTGATTGTCAACCTGAAGGGGCAGAAAATAAAATAAACATGATCCTTGGGCAGATCACACACAAATGAGACAAAAACCCTATAGAAACTTTGTATTAAAACTAAAACCGTGCATCTACGGGTGTGTGTTGTGTGTGTGGGTGTGTGTGTGTGTGTGTGGTTGGTGTGTGTGGTGTGTGTTGGTGTGTTGTGTGTGGTGTTGTACGTACATGTGGGAGCCACTGGTTCTAGATATGCTCGTTTTTATACTGTTGTGTATTCATACATTTGTACCACATTAGTCCAGCAGTCACCGCCAAAGAGTTCTGGTATAGCAACGTGACTGTAAGGATATTATATATATTATATTATACACAGACATATACAGAATGTATACATATACACATACACACACGTACATATTCATATACATATAAACATACATATACATGAACACACAAATATACATGTGCACATACATATACAAAAGAATATACATACACACATACACATGCACATACATATACACACATATATACACATACATATTCATATACATATAAACATACATATACATGAACACACAAATATACATGTACACATACATATACAAAAGAATATACATACACACATATACACATGCACGTACATATACACACATATATACACATACATATTCATATACATATAAACATACATATACATGTATACACACATATACAGGGTGGGGAAGCAAAATTTACAATGAACATTTAGTTGTTTTTTCTCAGCAGGCACTACGTCAGTTGTTTTGAAACCAAACATATACTGATGTCATAATCACCTAACACTATTATCCATACCTTTTCACAAACTTTTGCCCATATGATAATCAGAAAGCAAACGTCAAAGAGTGTGTGATTTGCTGAATGCACTCGTCACACCAAAGGAGATTTCAAAATAGTTGGAGTGTCCATAAAAGACTGTTTATAATGGAAAGAGAGAATGACTATGAGCAAAACTATTACCAGAAAGTCTGGAAGATACTATTAAAGAAGAATGGGAGAAGTTGTCACCCCAATATTTGAGGAACACTTGCGCAAGTTTCAGGAAGCGTGTGAAGGCAGTTATTGAGAAAGAAGGAGGACACAGAATAAAAACATTTCTATTATGACATTTTCTTGTGGCAAATAAATTCTCATGACTTTCAATAAACTAATTGGTCATACACTGTCTTTCAACCCCTGCCTCAAATATTGTAAATTTTGCTTCCCACCCTGTATATATATAGTACAGTATACATATACACACAAATATACATATACACACACATATATGCACACATACATATTCATATGCATACCATACATATACTAAATTATACATAACAATATACATACATAATAATATACATACCACAGATATACACACATACATATTCATACCTATAAACATACACATATAAATAAGAATATACTAGTACACACACATATACATATAACCATGCATATACCAACCTATGTATGCACACATACTAATTCATATACATATAACCATACATATAAACACACACATATAACATAAGGAATATACATACACACATATGTATGCACACATACAATTTCATATACATAATAACATACATATGAACACACACATATACATAGAATATACATACACACACATATATACATATAAACATACATGTACACACAATATACATATACACATACATATACACACAAATATATAAATACCACACATCATATTCATATACGTATAAACATACTTGAATAAGACTATAAATACACATAATAAAATCTAATCGATAACTCCTCACATTCCAGATCATTTCCTCTTTAATTCTACTTATCCCCCTGTCGTTTTCTGTCTGTTTCCAGCCTGTGAGTTGTCCGCCTTCTGCGGCGCCTTGTTCGGCATCTGCAGTATGATGACGCTGATGGTGATCGCGGTGGACCGCTACGTGGTCATCACCAGACCGCTGGCGTCCCTGGGCGTCATGTCCCACAGGAAGGCCCTGCTCATCTCGCCGTGGCCTGGTCTACTCCGCCGGGTGGAGCCTCCCCCCGTTCTTCGCTGGAGTGAGTACCACACCATTCCGAATAGAGACGATTCAGACCCAGAGACGAGTCAGAACCGACACGATTCAGACCTAGAGAAGAGTCAAAACTGACACGATTCAGACCCAGAGTAGAGTCAGAACCGACACGATTCAGACCCAGAGAAGAGTCAAACCGACACGATTCAGACCCAGAGAAGAGTCAGAACCGACACGATTCAGACCCAGAGAAGAGTCAGAACTGACACGATTCAGACCCAGTAGAGTCAGAACCGACACGATTCAGACCCAGAGAAGAGTCAGAACCGACACGATTCAGACCCAGAAAGAGTCAACCGACACGATTCAGACCTAGAGAAGATCAGAACCGACACAATTCAGACCCAGAGAAGAGTCAGAACTGACACGATTCAGACCTAGAGAAGAGTCAGAACCGACACGATTCAGACCCAGAGAAGAGTCAAACCGACACGATTCAGACGCAGAGAAGAGTCAAACTGACACGATTCAGACCCAGAGAAGAGTCAGAACTGACACGATTCAGACCCGGAGACGAGTCAGAACTGACACGATTCAGACGCAGAGAAGATCAGAACTGACACGATTCAGACCCAGAGAAGAGTCAGAACTGACACGATTCAGACCCAGAGAGAGTCAGAACTGACACGATTCAGACCCAGAGAAGAGTCAGAACTGACACGATTCAGACCAGAAAAGAGTCAGACCTGGAAGAAGTCAGAACCAACAAGTCAAGCTGACATGATTCGAAACTGTGGAAGATCAGAACCGACGTGATTCACATAAGAATAGAATAAAATAATAGAATATAATAGAATAGGGTAGAGTAGAACAGAATAGTGTAAATAGAGTAGAATCGAATAGTGTGGAGTGGAAGAGAATAGAGTAGAAAAGAAAAGAATAGAATAACAGAATAGAATAGAAAAAATAGAATAACAGAATCGTGTAGAGTAGAATAGAATAGTGTAAATATAGAATAGAGAAGGATAGAATAGAATAATTTAAATAGATAGAATACAGTAACATCGAATAGATTACAATAGAATAGAGTACAATAGAACAGTGTAAAATAGAGTAGAAAAGAACAGAATAACAGAATAGAATAGAATAGCCTTTATTTTCATTGTGACACATAGAATCATATAAAAATAGACTATGAATATAATAATAAAATATGTAAACAGACTTTCAGTGTATGTATAATGTAATTTTCAGTGTTTTGTTTTGTTTTTTTGGGGGGGGGGGGTCCGTTGTGTCTGGAGGTGACACGTTCAGGAACCACCGTGTTTTCGGGTTCATGTAGTGAATATAAAGAACCTTCAGTGACGGTGTTGGTTCCTCTCCAGGCGCCTACGTCCCTGAAGGCCTGATGGACGTCGTGTTCGTGGGACTACATGACCTTCACAGCCGTCGGTGCGGTCCTACACCATGCTGCTCTTCACCTTTGTCTTCTTCATCCCCCTGTCCATCATCATCGTCTGCTACTTCTGCATCTTCAGGGCCATCCGACACACCACACGGTCAGTGAATGCACCGCAGGCCGTGTAAACGCTCATAGCGATGATTCGAAAGCCATCGAACAAAAACGCTGAAGAAAACCCGAAAATCTAAAAACCACAGAAAATTTTTTTATTTTAAACTTCATCTTATTACAATATTCTGACTAAAACTGAGATTGACTGTTTTAATTGATTAATAACAGTTGTTTGGTTTATTAAATGTCACAAATGATTAAAAAATGAATGTTCAAGATCCTCAAATGTCTGGTTTGGTGCAATAATATTCAGAGATATTCAGTTTAATGTTAAAGAGGAAGAAAAAAATGGCACATCATTGATCAAAAAGATGGAAAAAAAAAAAGTTAGTTTTTTCTCATCAGATCGACTTCATGACCAGGTATGTTTTAATGTCTATTGGTTTTTGTTCATTTGTTTGTTTTGATGATGCCTGTGTCATCATTATTTGTATTTTTAATTCTTTTAAATTCGTAGCGAACGAGTGATGTCCTACTGTTGGCTGTTTTATGTCTTATTACTGTCACCTCTCTAAGGACTGCAGATGAAAAGTAGTTATTTTTACTAATTCTGGCAAATTTACACAGGTGTATTTTTTATACAGCAATGTGCATAAATGTAGATGGTCCGTGTTAAATAAACCAATAAAATAAAATAGTATGTTTTTACTCTGCTGCAAGGTTATTATTGTTAACGAAAACTAACAAAATGACAAAAACTAGAACTGAAAAAACATTTTCGTGAACTGAAATTAATAAAAACTATACTTAAAAGAAAAAACGATAACTGTAACTGTATTGTGCGCTCACAAAACTAAAACATATTAAAATTGTGGATAAAATTACCCTAGTTTTATGATTTATTTCGTTCGAGGAATTTTATCTCGTGACACCGTAATAATTATCTATTGATGATTTATTAGCCCAAATGTCAAACTGATCTGTGTGTGTGTGTGTGTGTGTGTGTGTGTGTGTGAACAGGGCAATAACAAAGATCACCTGTGAAACCAGAGACTCGGCCAAGAAGTTCCACAAAATGAAGAACGAGTGGCGGATGGCGAAGATCGCGCTCATCGTCATCCTGCTGTTTGTCATCTCGTGGGCGCCGTACTCCTGCGCCGCCCTCACCGCCTTCGCCGGGTACGTGTTGACATGTTTCCACAACCACTTCTTTCAACAAATGCTTATTCTGTGGATGTTTTGGATCAACCTTGGTGTGGTCAGTGGTCGACATATCCCATGATGCTCTTGGGTGTGTGTCATTTCCTCTCCTTTAGATACGCCAACCTGTTGACTCCGTACATGAACTCCATTCCTGCTGTGATCGCCAAAGCCTCTGCCATCCACAACCCCATCATCTACGCCATCACACACCCCAAATACAGGTAACACACCCCAAATACAGGTAACCCCCCCCCCGAAATACAGGTAACACACCCCAAATACAGGTAACCCCCCCCCCCCCCCCGAAATACAGGTAACACACCCCAAATACAGGTAACACACCCAAATACAGGTAACCCCCCCCCCCGAAATACAGGTAACACACCCCAAATACAGGTAACACACCCCAAATACAGGTAACCCCCCCCCCCCCCCCCCGAATACAGGTAACACACCCCAAATACAGGTAACACACCCCAAATACAGGTAACACACCCCAAATACAGGTAACCCCCCCCCCGAAATACAGGTAACACACCCCAAATACAGGTAACACACCCCAAATACAGGTAACCCCCCACCCCCCCCCGAAATACAGGTAACACACCCCAAATACAGGTAACCCCCCCCCGAAATACAGGTAACACAACCCCAAATACAGGTAACACACCCCAAATACAGGTAACCCCCCCCCCGAAATACAGGTAACACACCCCAAATACAGGTACACACCCCAAATACAGGTAACCCCCCCCCCCCGAAATACAGGTAACACACCCCAAATACAGGTAACCCCCCCCCCGAAATACAGGTAACACACCCCAAATACAGGTAACCCCCCCCCCGAAATACAGGTAACACACCCCAAATACAGGTAACACACCCCAAATACAGGTAACCCCCCCCCCGAAATACAGGTAACACACCCCAAATACAGGTAACCCCCCCCCCCCCCCCCCCCCCGAAATACAGGTAACACACCCCAAATACAGGTAACCCCCCCCCCCCCCCCGAAATACAGGTAACACACCCCAAATACAGGTAACCCACCCCAAATACAGGTAACCCCCCCCCCCCGAAATACAGGTAACACACCCCAAATACAGGCAACACCCCCCAAATACAGGTAACCCCCCCCCCCCCCCCCCGAAATACAGGTAACACACCCCAAATACAGGTAACCCCCCCCCGAAATACAGGTAACACACCCCAAATACAGGTAACACACCCCAAATACAGGTAACCCCCCCCCCCGAAATACAGGTAACACACCCCAAATACAGGTAACCCCCCCCCCCCCCCCCCCCCCCGAAATACAGGTAACACACCCCAAATACAGGTAACCCCCCCCCCCCCCCCGAAATACAGGTAACACACCCCAAATACAGGTAACACCCCCCAAATACAGGTAACCCCCCCCCCCCCCCCCGAAATACAGGTAACACACCCCAAATACAGGTAACCCCCCCCGAAATACAGGTAACACACCCCAAATACAGGTAACACACCCCAAATACAGGTAACACACCCCAAATACAGGTAAAAAATAATAATTGGCAATCAAAAAAAAGGGAACAACCACGTACAGATTGCCAAATTGATCCCGAGGACAAATAAAGTGTTTTTGAATTGAACTGAATTGAACTTTGGGGTTATTATGGATCCAGGCTGTTAGTGAAAGTGCCAATGCTGCTATCGCTGCTAACACTGCTAACACTTCTAATGTTGCAGTTGCTACTAATGCTGATAACACTGCTAATGTTGCTATTGCTCTTAATGCTAAGATTGCTAACACTAACACTGCTAATGTTGATATTGCTGCTAACATTACTAACGCTGATAACACTGCTAATGTTGACATTGCTGCTAATGTTGCTAATGCTGATAACACTGCTAATGTTGACATTGCTGCTAATGTTGCTAATGCTGATAACACTGCTAATGTTGACATTGCTGCTAATGTTGCTAATGCTGATAACACTGCTAATGTTGACATTGCTGCTAATGTTGCTAATGCTGATAACACTGCTAATGTTGACATTGCTGCTAATGTTGCTAATGCTGATAACACTGCTAATGTTGACATTGCTGCTAATGTTGCTAATGCTGATAACACTGCTAATGTTGCTATTGCTGCTAACGTTGCTAATGCTGATAACACTGCTAATGTTGACATTGCTGCTAATGTTGCTAATGCTGATAACACTGCTAATGTTGCTATTGCTGCTAACGTTGCTAATGCTGATAACACTGCTAATGTTGCTATTGCTGCTAACGTTGCTAATGCTGATAACACTGCTAATGTTGCTATTGCTGCTAACGTTGCTAATGCTGATAACACTGCTAATGTTGACATTGCTGCTAATGTTGCTAATGCTGATAACACTGCTAATGTTGCTATTGCTGCTAACGTTGCTAATGCTGATAACACTGCTAATGTTGCTATTGCTGCTAACGTTGCTAATGCTGATAACACTGCTAATGTTGATATTGCTGCTAACGCTGATAACACTGCTAATGTTGCTAATGCTGACAACACTGCTAATGTTGATATTGCAGCTAATGTTGCTAATGCTGATAACACTGCTAATGTTGCTATTGCTGCTAACGTTGCTAATGCTGATAACACTGCTAATGTTGACATTGCTGCTAATGTTGCTAATGCTGATAACACTGCTAATGTTGCTAATGCTGATAACACTGCTAATGTTGACATTGCTGCTAATGTTGCTAATGCTGATAACACTGCTAATGTTGCTATTGCTGCTAACGTTGCTAATGCTGATAACACTGCTAATGTTGACATTGCTGCTAATGTTGCTAATGCTGATAACACTGCTAATGTTGCTATTGCTGCTAACGTTGCTAATGCTGATAACACTGCTAATGTTGATATTGCTGCTAACGCTGATAACACTGCTAATGTTGCTAATGCTGACAACACTGCTAATGTTGATATTGCAGCTAACGCTGCTAATGCTGATAACACTGTTAATGTTGCTAATGCTGCTGCTGTTGCTGTCCCTGCTAACGTTGCTAACACGTCTCCGTCCAGGTCGGCCATCAGCAGGTACGTCCCCTACCTGGGCGTCTTCCTGTGCGTCACCGGCAGAGACAGGTTCACCAGCAGCAGTTTCCAGTCCACCCACCGCTCCACGCTGGCCAGCCAATCAGACGGCCTCCAGCCCAGCAAAGCCCCGTCCTCCATATCCAGCGAATCAGTGAGTGTCCTTCCTGTGTCCTCTGGTATGTCTCAGTCCTGACGTCCTCTGTGATGAAGGCTGTGGACCAGGAGACGCTCACGTCCTCCACCTGTCTCGTCTCAGGCCGTCTCCGACACCGAGGAGGACTCGTCGATTCGGACGCCGACCGGTCGTCGCGTCTCCGTCAACGGCAAACCCGTGCGCCACGCCAGCCAGAGGTCAAAGGTCAAAGGTTACAACTCGGTGGATCTGCTGAGAAGAGATGAACTGACCATCAGTCACCTCTGCCAGACCACGGTGAGTAGAAGAGGCGGAGACCTGTAACAGATCCACCCACTACTGGGCGGGGTCAAGGGTGTGCCAGATGGACCGCCCACTACTTTTGGATTCATAACCTTTGAACCAGACGAGTTTCAGACAAATATTCCACATAACTGTAAAGGTCTAAAGGCCATCTTAAACAAACTCAAAAGGCAAAATGTAATTTCAAATATATTTAAATGAAAAATATCCAAAACTACTGCGCCACGGATGGACAAAAAATTTACGTTTATTTTTTCCCAGAATTCCAAAGTTCTCCACAGTGTAGTTCCTCTGACATTTTCATCCTCGAATGTATTCAGCGTAAACCTTAAACCCTCTATTTTACAACTGAATAATTGGTTATAGAGGGAAAAAAAATTAGATCAAACCTAAATTGAATGAGTTTAGACAAATGTCAGCGTCACAGACGGACAACAGAAGTAAATATCAAAATATACAGTTTTTATTTCAATTATTAATATCATATACATTTATTTACAATATTTACAACCTACAAATAATATTAACATTATATTCAAATATATTTCGCATCAATATATGCATTTATTAATTTTAAACTGTGTGTGTTTAGAATATGACATAAATAATATAATAGTCAAATATCAATGTATTTGGAATAAATGTCGTTTCTTTATTAGAGTTTATCAAATGAACCCAGAATGACAGCACAAAACTGTCACTTTACAAACACTCACACTCAGAAAACTCCTCTAATTTTTTTTTTTTTTTTTCACAATTTTTTTCTCAGTTCAAAATACATTTTCCTGAAAATATAAGTAATTATAAGTAAAGTATAAGTTAGGTGTAGATTATTGTAATTTAATTTTTTTGACCAAATTTTAACCTTCCCTCGACTCGCTCTATTAAAGGCCAAAATTATATTAGAGTTTAAAGGGCCGACATATAATATTTAGACGCTAAAATATTTTGTAAAATCATTTAAAATCTTAGAAATATTTAACTTTTCTCACACATTTTCACCATATATCAAAAAATAACAACAGTAATAATAATATTTGTATTATCATCATCATCAAGATTTTTGTATCTTCTTTTCTTACAAATTTATGACTTTATAATCCCAGGGAAAATTCACCTGGATTCTATTTAAATTTGTCTTTTTTTTTTTTTTTTAAGCAAATCTATCATTAATTGAACATAAACCCAGTGTGTCCATCCACTGTCATTGATCCAACTCTATGGGTTTTACTGGTGAATCAATGTTGTAGAAGATGACGGTGTTTCCACGGTAACTACAGAGCCTCTGAACATCCAAATGGGTCATATCTGATGACCATGAAAAGAGGAAGAACTGTATTTTACACCAATTATTGACATGGATTTACAGGGTCAGTGGATGAACAGGTTAATTCTTTGCGTCTTTGTCTTCAGTTCAGTTTTTTTGGTTAAATCTTCCTGTAAACTGGGTCCAGTGGGTGAAACATGGTGGATGTGACGGTTTATAGTTGATGCACAGACAGATGCAGATGGTTTTCAGACTCCTCCAGGATCCGAGTTCATCGTTAGCCAACCAGTGCGGTTCAGTAAAACCCGAGGTCAGGTCACGCAGGCCGTGGATTAAGTCTGAAAGTGGTAGATTAGTGGATTAGTGTCCAGACCCAGTGTAATGGAGTCCTCAGGGAACCCGACCTGCTGCTCTGTCTTCACATACGTGTCCACATGTGGCGTTACGGCGTTTTTTCTGGGAAATAAGATGATTAAAGAGAGACGGAAATGTTCCATATAGGACATGTCCCACATAAAACCACCTTCGACCCCTCGTCAGCTGTACAGAACGCTGATTAAAGAAGCCACGTTTATTTTATTTTGGTCTGGACCCGAAATAAGGCCATTTTCTATTTGTTCTAAGAGTCTGTGTCTTAGTGAAGTGGATTAATAACAGGAACAAACAAAAACAAACCCACAGATAAACAACAAAACAACTCATCTGACCGAAAACTTCAATTACCTTCAAAATAAAAGCAGTGAAACTTTAACCAGAGTCACTAATGAATATAAATTCAGTTCAAATGCTGGTTTTCTGTAGTTTTCAGTTATGTTTTGCAAAATATAAACACGATTTTTAAAGAAATCGGTCTGTTTTTTAAAAATTTTTTTGATGATAAAAAACCCGAATTGGTGCAAAAAATGGGTTTCATGCTTAAATTGTCAAATAATTTATCCTTTTTGCTGCTGTAAAGGTCACAGAGAAGCTTCAGATTGTACTTTTATTGCTGTATTTTCCATTAAACTGTATGAATTCATGTAATTTTCACATTTGCCAGTTTCAATCTGTAAAACTCTGTTTTCGTGACATAAAACCTTGTTCACATGTGGACGAGAAGAACAAACATAGGGAAAAATATCTTTTCCAAAATGCAAACCAAATTTTAGGTTAGTTATGCATTATATTTTTAATTTTTCATCTTATGCTAAGACACAAATTGGTGCCAAAATACTATTTCATGATTAAAATGTCGAATCATTTGTCCTTTTTACAGCTGTAAAGGTCACAGTAAGCCTTCAGATTGAACTGTTTCATTGTACTTTCAATTATAACAACATTAATTCATGTAGTTTTCACCTTTTTCAGTTTCAATCTGTAAAATTTTTATGACATAAAACCTTATTTACATGTAGAAAACAGGAACAAACATGAAGAGTATCTTGACAAAGTGCAAACCAAATTTCATAGGAATAGGTCTGTTGTGCATTATATTTTTAATTTTTTAATTGCAAAAAAAGACACAAATTGGTGCAAAAATACTGTTTCATGTTTAAAATGTATAATAATTTCTTATATTTGCAGCTGTAAAGGTCACACTGAAGCTTCAGATTATACTGTTATTGCTGTGTTTTTCCGTATAACTGTACAAATTGATCTAATTTTCACAGTTTCTGTACGTAAAAGTCTCAGTTTTTGTGACATAAAACCCTGTTTACGTTTAGACAAGAGGAACAAATGTAGAAAAATTCTCATGTTCCTTTTCATAAATAAAACTGATGCAAAGACAAAAATTGGTGCAAAAATAGTGTTTCACAATTAAAACATCCATTAATTTCTCATTTTTGCAGCTGTAAAGGTCACAGTAAATCTTCAAATTGTACTTTTATTACTGTATTTTCCATTAGAACTATATGAATTCATGTAATTTTCACGTTTGTCAGTTTCAATCTGTAAAAATGTCAGTTTTTGTGACATAAAACCTTGTTCACATGTGGACGGGAAGAACGAATGTAGAGAAAATATGTTTTAAAAAATACAAGCACATTTTTAGAGGAATAAGAAAATTATCATTTTTAATTTACATCTTACACTAAGACACAAATTGGTGCCAAAATAGTGTTTCATGTATAAAATGTCTAATAATTAGTCCTACATTTTTACATTTATCAGTTTCAATCTAAAAATCTCCGTTTTCATGACATAAAACCCTGAACAAATGTAGAGAAAAACATGTTTTAAAAAAATACAAGCACATTTTTAGAGGAATAGGAACATTATCTTTGTAATTTTCACCTTATGTTAAGACACAAATTGGTGCAAAAATACTGTTTTATGATTAAAATGTCACACTGAAGCTTCAGATTGTACTTTTATTGCTGTATTTTCCATTAGAACTGTGCGAATTCATGTTATTTTCACAGTTTCAATCGTAAAAATCTCAGTTTTTGTGACATAAAACCATAAAAGAGGAACAAATGTAGAGAAATTCTTCTGTTCCTTTTTATAAATAACATTTCCGATTAAAAAAGATACAAAAAAAAAAGACACAAATTGGTGCAAAAATACTGTTTCATGTTTAAAATGTTCAATAATTAGTCCTTTTTGCAGCTGTAAAGGTCACAGTAAACCTTCAGATCAAACTGTTTTGCTTTATTTTCCATTAGAACCACACTGATTCATGTAACTTTAACATTTGTCAGTTTCCAGCTGTGAAAACTTCAGTTTTTGTGACATAAAGCCCTGTTTACATGTGGACGAGAAGAAGAAAGGTAGACAAAAATGTTGTTTTTTTTTTTTAAAAAAAGCACATTTTTAGAGGAATAGGCACATTATCTTTTGAATTTTTATCTTATGTTAAGGCACAAATTAGTGCAAAAATACTGTTTCATGCTTAAAATGTCTAATAATTTCTTATTTTTGCCGCTGTAAAGGTCACACTGAAGCTTCAGATTGTACTTTTATTGCTGTATTTTCCATTAGAACTGTATGAATTCATGTAATTTTCACAGTTTCAATCTGTAAAAACCTCAGTTTTTGTGATATAAAACAATAAAAGAGGAACAAATGTAGAGAAATTCTTCTGTTCCTTTTCATAAATAACATTTCCAATAAAAACTGATGCAGAAAAAGACACAAATTGGTGCAGTAATACTGTTTCATGTTTAAAACGTCTAATAATGTGTCCTTTTTGCAGCAGTAAAGGTCACAGTAAACCTTCAGATTGAACTGTTTTGCTGTATTTTCCATTAGAACCTCATGAATTCATGTTACGTTACATGTAAAAGTCTGTGTCACTTTGGTTCTGTTTCTGTGGATGTTTGACCTTTGTCCGGAGCCCAGTCACTTCCAGTCGTCCCATGGTACTTAAACCTCAGACTAGTTCCCGTTTGTCGGCGAAATTGTTTGACTTTTTTTATTCCTGGAGGAAAATCTGCTTTAGTTTTTCTTTTCCGCTGTCATGTCAGATTCTATCGAGGCTTTTAAGAGCCTGAACCAAAGCCTGTTTTTGCAGTTTTTCTTTCCTTTAAACAGCGTTAACATTATTATTATTCACTTCAGCCAAACCCCATCAGTCACTTGGAAAAGGTCACAAAAAGAACTTAACTTTTCAACTCTAGAAAAAGTTTCTTTAATAGATGACTTCAACACATTCCATCCCGGACATCCATTAGTTTGTAGGTTTGTTGTAATGAAAATACACAGAACACGTCTATATAGAGCATTTTCTGAAACTTTGTGTGTGGATTATAGACGTGATGCAACAGCAGGTTTGGTTTTTATCATTAAAAAGCTACATTTACAACAAATTGGTGCAAAAATACTGTTTCATGATTAAAATGTCAAATAATTTCTCATTTTTGCAGCTGTAAAGGTCACAGTAAACCTTCAGATTGAACTGTTTCATTGTATTTTCCATTAGAACCACATGAATTCATCTAATTTTCACAGTTTCAATCTGTAAAAATCTCAGTTTTTATGACATAAAACCTTATTTACATGTGCACAAGAAGAACAAACATAAAGAAAAGTATCTTGACAAAGTGCAAACCAAATTTCATAGGAATAGGTCTGTTGTGCATTACATTTTTAATTTTTTCATTGCAAAAAAAGAACCAAATTGGTGCAAAAATACTGTTTCATGCTTAAATTTTCTCATAATTTCTCAGGTCAGGTCACACTGAAGCTTCAGATTGTACTTTTATTATTGTATTTTCCATTAGAACTGTACGAATTCATGTAATTTTCACAGTGTCAATCAGTTTTTGTGACATAAAACCATAAAAGAGGAACAAATGGAGAGAAATTCTTCTGTTCCTTTTCATAAATAACATTTCCACAAAAACTGTTGCAAAAAAGACACAAACTGGTGCAAAAATACTGTTTCATGATTAAAATGTGTAATAATTTCTCATTTTTGCAGCTGTAAAGGTCAACAAAGAAAGAAAAAAAAACAAAAAAAAAGCTACATTTTCACCTCGTTTCAGACCATTATGTGTCTACAAATGGTGGTAATTGTAAAGACACCACATCTCAAAAGCTTAACTGGGTTATTTTTGCTTATTGCTAACTGATGCTAATGCTAATGCTAGGTACTGTGTGTGTGTGTGTGTGTGTGTGTGTGTGTGTGTGTGTGTGTGTGTGTGTGTGTGTGTGTGTGTATTATGGGTCAAATGCAGAGTTTCCCTCCAGGGTGGGTAAGGCCAGTTGACCTTTAACCTTTGCTTCTGAACCCTGAACACTGTTCCTAAAGCTCTGAACGTCCATGTCCATGTCCTCACTGTCCAGAGTCTGACCGAGCCCGAGGACATCTCCATGTCGGACATGGGTGTCCGACCGTCCACACATTTACCGGCAGCTGTCAGAGTGGACCAGACCCCCCCCCGTCCACGACCAGCGCTAAAAGACCTAAAAGTAAGGACTGTATTCTATCTACTGACAGATGTTATAAAACCATGTATTTACATGAACTGTATTCCATTCCATATATTTTTTATATTTAATTTACCCATCAACAGATATATCACAGGTGTCAAATATGTGGCCCATGGGCCAAAACCAGCCATCCAGAGGGTCCAGTCCGGCCTGTGGCATGATTTAGCAAAGTGCAAAAATAACACTGAAGATATTAACAGTCAAAGGTGTCGAACTAGTTTTAGTTCAGAGGCCACATTCAGCCCAATGTGATCTAAAGTAAAATAAATAAATAAATAAATAAAATAAAAAAAAAGCATAATAATAATAATAGCATAATAACCTTTTAACAATAAAATGTGAACAACCTGAAAGTGAAGCAATTTGAAGAAGATTCTTGCTGTTACTAAATGTTTTGTGCATTTGCAGATCTGATCTGTAAGTTGTGTTAATAATACGCTGACACAATATTGTAGAAATTATTCTAATTTTAATTCCAACCTTAAACATTTTGACAACATTATGCCTGTTTCCAAATGTTTGAAGAACATCGTGTGTAACACACATGCACAAATGATAAGCTGAGGCATAATACTGATAAAACTGCACTTTTTTTTTTTTTCAGTTTTTTTGTGAAAGGATTGTTTGTAAATGTAAATATTTTCATTATTTGATATTTTTATTACTCTAAAAAAAAGAAAAAAGCTTGAAACTGTCATTATTTATAGGTTATTATGCTAATATTTTAATGGTTTGGCCCGCTGGAGATCAAATTGGGCTGAATGTGAAACCTTATCTTATCTTATCTTATCTTATCTTATCTTATCTTATCTTATCTTATCTTATCTTATCTATGTGAAAGCTCTTCTATCAGTCCAACTTCTTCCAGACTTTTCCATCTCCTCTTCCGTTCAGTCGTCATTTGCAGGACTCAGTCGGTCTATATTTACTTTTTCTGACACAGATGTCATGTCCGATCCGCTCACGTCTGTATTGACAGCAGAGGGCGACCACAACACAACCCGTCAGCGGAGGTTCGGGTGTGAAAACGTGGCTACAGGATAAAAAGTCTGGGTTTCCTCATTGTTCACAGGTGTTGAGTAATAATATTGATGACAGAGGAGCTGGAGGACTGGTGTTGAATGAGCTGACACCAGCCTGACATGGAAAGACTGAACAGAGGTGGTAGAGCGCTGCTGTCAGAGGTGACTGCTACGAATGGACCATGTGACCTGTAATGAGTCATGCGATGAGTTAACGACCAAAGACTAATTAATGTAGGTTTAAAAGGAGCTCTACTGGTAAAAACACCTGAATGAGTTCATGGATTTGGTATTTCCTCAGTACATATTATAGGTAAACTCTGTGCGTTTTAGTTTTTTTTGTTTGTTTGTTTGTTTTTTCTCGATTTTATGACAAACAACAGGATACAAACTTTTCCATTTTTCGTTTACTGATTTTAAAACAAAAACCTAAATACAAGTCGTTTTCCGTTTTTCATTTCAGATGGCCAATCCAATTTCCATCAGTGAATCTTTTGGTCATTGGATTTTCCTTTCAGAAACAAAAGAAAAACTACTGGTTAATTGATTTTTGTTTTAAAATAGAAGAATTAAATTTGAATTTCAAGGCGTTTTTCTTTTTCAGTTGGGTTTATAGATTGCCATTGACCCAAAATAGATGTGATTACATTTTGGGAAAAGGTCAGAGTTAAAAAAAATTGGTACTGAATTTTTAAAATCTTTTTTTTTTCATATATTTGTAATAGGTGAAATTTCAAATGTCTATGAAAACATCAGTTTTGTTTCAATGTCCTTCAAACTTGTCACATATATAGAGGTAACTGATATGATGACATCAGCACATGCATGGACATGATGACATCAGCTGGATCGATGACAAAATAAGATACTACACGTGCGAGGGGCGGGGTTTGTTGTGTCTGGAACCATTTGTTTGTCTGTTTGTTTGTTTGTTTGTTTGTTTGTTTGTTAACACTCTAGCAGCAAAACTATTGGTTGAATTCATACCAAATTGAGTTTATAGATTGCCAGTGACCCAGAATAGATGTGATTACATTTTGGGAAAAGTAGGTCAAAGTTAAAAAAAAAAATTTAATGAGTTTTAAATTCTTTTTTTTCCCCCATTTACTTATAATGGGCAAAATTTCACATGTCTATAAAAACATAACATGTGACCTGTAATGAGTCGTGCACCGTTAACGACCCCAGAATAAGTCATGTAGGTTTAAAAGGAGCTCCACTGGTAAAAACACCTGAATGAGTTCATGGGTTTGGTATTTCCTCAGTACATATTATGGGTAAACTCTGCTTTTGAGTCTTTTTTTTTTGTTTTTTTTATGACAAACAACAGGATGCAAACTCTTTTCCATTTATCGATTTTAAAACAAAAAATTAAATACAAGTAATTTCTCATTTTTTAATATCAAAACTGAAATCACATGGCCAATCCCATTTTCGGTCAGTGTATCTTTTGGTAACAAAAGAAAAGCTAGTGGTTAATAGATTTTTGTTGTAAAATAGATGAATTAAAATTGTATTTCAAGGTGTTTTTGTTTTTCAGTGTCAGAACAGATAAACCAAATTTAAAACGAAATTGTTTTCTTTCTAATAACAAAAAGGAAAGTTACTACCCGACAGAAATGGAAAAACAGACCAAAAAATGGCTGATTTT